>NW_015162492.1:966898-1002881 GCF_001447785.1 Gekko japonicus
TTAAACTGACTCCCCCCCCCCCAGCCTGGTCTCTGCCCAGAGGGGAAAACACTTTTAAAATGCAAAGGGGAGATTTTGCTCATTTCATACTTCCCAGGAAAAAATAATCTCTTCACACAGGATCAGACCAAGGGTCAACCTACTCCAGCATTCTGTTTCCAGCAGGGACAAATCAGATGCTCTGGGGAGCTGAAAACTGGAGCACAATGGAGGTATTCATCCCGTTGCTTGTTGAATCTGAGAATTATATTTAGCTGTCATAACTAATAGGTTTATCATTAATCCTTTTTAAAAGCAATCTGGGGGTTTAGGGGATATGGTTAGAGCATCTGATTCGCCTGCAGAAAGTTCCAGCTTCAGTCCTCGTCATCTCCTGTTAAAAAATGAGTCAGGTCATAGGTGACATGAGAAACCTGAGACTCTGAAGAGCCACTGCCGGTCAGAGTATTATGTACTCTGACAATACTTGTCCTCAGGGCTTTTTTTGTAGAAAAACCCCAGCCGGAACTCATTAGCATAATAGGCCCCACCCAACAGCAGAAACTCATTAGCATATCAGGCCACATCCCTGACAGCACAGCTCATTAGCATGTTAGGCCACACCCCCACGTTACCAGAACTGTGGTCATCCAGCCACGCCCACCTTTTGCTTGTTATTCTGTTTACCTTGTTTGTTGTCAAAACCCAGGGCTTTTTTGTAGCAGGAACTCCTTTGCATGTTAGGCCACACACCCCTAATGTAGCCAATCCTAATGAGTTTCTGCTGTTGGGTGGTGCCTACTATGCTAATGAGTTCCTGCTGGGCGTGGCCAACTCGGGAGCCAGCCGAAACTCCGTTCCTGTGCGTTCCTGCCCAAAAATAGCCTTGCTTGTCCTTAATAGACTAATGGTCTGATTCAGTATAAATCATCTTCATACATTCATATCTAAGCAAGGAATTCCCCAGCTCTTGTGGTTATGGGTTCCATATTAAGTGTGTGTGGTGTGGTGAGTGACCCATGTTAATCCTGGGCCTATTGTCAGTCCATTTAGTTAGAGTGCCAGTAGGAGGAGACAAAGATTTTCCCCCGCTCCCTTCCTGACTTACGGACCTCTGCCCTCATAAAAAAGTCCAAGTCTTTTAAATGCTTCATTCTTGTGGGAGATGACCAGCCCTTTGATCATTTCAGTTGTTTTTTTTTCCCACAAGAAACTTTGTGATTGTTTTGTTATGTTGATAATCAGTTATGTACATCACCTTGGAGGCACCTTGGACCAAAAGGTGTGATACAAATCTTTTATAAATAAGGCACCTTTGTGAGAGCATCCGAATGGTAAGCTTGTAGGGAAGTTGAATCGAGGTTTAAACAGCTACTGGTGCTCTGCTTGAGGAAGGGCATCTGGGCTTCTCATGAGGTTTTATTTTTGTTGTGGCATGCTTGTTGCCAGGACAGCATAAAATACAACTGTTCGATGCCACTATTTGGCGAAGCTTCTTTTGTTCCATAGGGCAAAAGGAGCTGTGCATCTTGGCAGCTGGCTTTAATTAAAACTACATAGATGCAAATTGGTGAACTATGGCAAGAGAAAATACAAGAATGGGGGTTGGGATGATGCCTGAACTGTGGGCTACAAATATCCTCTCCTTCTCTGTCAGCTACACTTAATTACGCCCTGACCTGGATAGCCCAGGATAGCCCGATCTCATCAGATCTCAGAAACTAAGCAGGGTCAGCTGTGGCTAAGAATTGGAAGACCGACCGGCAAAGAATACCAGGGCTGTGATGCAGAGGCAGGCAGGCAGCGGCAAACCACCTCTGAATCGTCTCTTTCCTAAAAAACATGCCTAGCTTGCTACCTAGTGGTACATAACACGAAAGAGTTAGAACTGCCAGCTGCCAGACAATCTTAGGATCTCCTGGCTACACTACACACAATGCCACATGATATTAATAATTTCTATTACACTTATTTACACCTGTGTGAGGGTATTGTATATTATGGTTGATTTACATTGTAGTCCAATTTGGGAACCTATCTGGCTAAAAAGCATAGTCTCAACAAATTAAACAAACGGTTAGAGAGTTTTTGGAAACTCCATCTTCTAGAGTCATTCAAGAAATGTATTTAAGAAACTGCCATGGTATTTTTAAAAATTTATACTATGTGTATCTTAGGATCAGGGAACGGTCTGCATGGCCAGTTGAGCTCTCTTAAGCGGCATCTGGTTGTGACTAAATCTTCCATCTTCTAGGTGTTGTTGTTCAGTCGCACAGTCGAGTCCGACTCTTCGCGATCCCATGGACCAGATCCCACCAGGCCTTCCTGTCTTCCGCTGCCCTCTGAAGTTTGCTGTTTCATGTTCGTTGCATCGATGACACTGTCTAACCATCTCATCCTTTGCCGTCCCCGTTTTCTTTGACCTTCAATCTTTCCCAGCATCAGGGTCTTCTCCAGTGAGTGCTCCCTTCTCATTTGGTGGCCAAAGTATTTGAGCTTCAGTTTCATTATCTGGCCTTCCAGGGAACAGTCAGGGTTGATTTCTTTGAGGATTGACTGATTTGTTCTTCTTGCAGTCCAAGGGACTCTCAAGAGTCTCCTCCAGCACCATAGTTCAAAAGAATCTATTCTTCGGCGCTCGGCCTTCCTTATAGTCCAACTCTCACAGCCATACATGACTACTGGGAATACCATTGCTTTGACCATGCGGACTTTTGTTGGCAGGGTGATGTCTCTACTTTTTATCATGCTGTTTAGGTTCGCCATCACTTTCCTCCCAAGGAGCAGGCGTCTTTTAATTTCATGACTACTGTCACAGTCTGCAGTGATCTGGGATCCCAGGAACGTGAAGTCTGTCACTACTTCCACAGCTTCCCCTTCTATTTGCCAAGGAGTGATGGGGCCGGATGCCATGATCTTAGTTTTTTTGATGTTGAGCTTCAAGCCCACTTTTGCGCTCTCCTCTTTTACTCTGAGCAAGAGGCTCTTTAGATCCTCTTCACTTTCAGCCATTAGAGTGGTATCATCTGCATATCTGAGGTTGTTGATCTTTTCCCCAGCAATCTTAATTCCCGCTTGTGATTCATCCAGGCCAGCATTTCGCATGATGTACTCTGCATATATATTAAATAAGCAAGGTGACAGTATACATCCTTGTCGTACTCCTTTTCCTATGCTGAACCAATCAGTTGTTCCGTATCCGGTTCTAACTGTCGCTTCTTGGCCCTTATACAGGTTTCTCAAGAGACATGTGAGGTGGTCTGGTACTCCCATCTCTTTAAGGACCTGCCATAGTTTGTTGTGATCCACACAGTCAAAAGCTTTAGCATAGTCAATGAAGCAGAAGTAGATATTTTTCTGGTACTCTCTTGCTTTCTCCATAATCCAGCGAATGTTGGCAATATGATCTCTCGTTCCTCTACCTCTTCGAAACCCAGCTTGTACTTCTGGTAGTTCTCTATCCACGTACTGTTGAAGCCTAGCTTGTAGGATCTTGAGCATGACCTTGCTAGCG
The DNA here is from genome assembly GCF_001447785.1 of Gekko japonicus. Classification (NCBI taxonomy): domain Eukaryota; kingdom Metazoa; phylum Chordata; class Lepidosauria; order Squamata; family Gekkonidae; genus Gekko; species Gekko japonicus. The sequence continues at coordinate 970,392 of NW_015162492.1, forward strand.
TGTGATATGAGTGCAATTGTGCGATAGTTTGAACATTCCTTGGCATTGCCCTTCTTTGGGATTGGAATGTATACTGATCTTTTCCAATCCTGTGGCCACTGTTGCGTTTTCCAAATTTGCTGGCAAATGGAGTGCAGAACTTTAACAGCATCATCTTCTGTTTTTGCCTTTATCATGGCCCACTTTGCATGGAACGCTCCCTTGATTTCTCCAATTTTCTTGAAGAGATTTCTTGTCCTTCCCATTCTATTGTTTTCCTCTATTACTTTGCACTATTCATTCAGGAAGGCCTCCTTATCTCTCCTTGCTGTTCTCTGGAAATCTGCATTCAGCACATCTGCATTCAGCCCCCTCATGGATCACTGCCTTGTCGTGGCGAGGGGGCTTGCGTGGTTCGATGAAGCTGTGGGCTATGCCGTGGAGGGCCACCCAAGACAGACAGGCCACAGCAGAGAACTCAGACCAAGAGTGATCCCCTGGAGAAGGAAATGGCAACCCACTCCAGTATTTTTCCCAAGAAAACCCCATGGACAGTATCTTCTAGGTACAACAAAATTAGATGGGTCTTAGTTTGACAGATCTCTGGGCTTCTCCATGATTGCTTTGGGAACTGTGGTTTAAAGACTTATGTAAATACTAGCAGAAAAGCCCATTGTAAAAGCAGTACAACGAACTCTAGAAAGACGTGATGTGTAATGAATGCATAGGCTGGAAGCAGGTTAAGTATGGTCTCGCCTGCTGCAAGTGCCAGCCAGTGGCGACCCTACTTAGCTGGCCAGATCTGACCTCCCCCGGCCGGGCTAGCCTGGGCTGTGCAGGTTGGAGGTTCCAGCTGAGACAACGTGAGGAGGCTGCTCGGCCGCGGGCGGCTGTCCGACCGGGGAGGCCATCTGCTCCCCTCCTCCCTCCCTCCCGCTGTGGGGCAGGGGGTGCAGCTGGCCTGGGGTGTGGGGAGACAGGGAGGATAATGCCAGAGTCCGCCACGGTGAGCCAGGCCTACTTACCCCCAGCCTGCCCTGCCAAGGTGGCACCAGCGAGCCAGTCTGCCAGCACACCTGCCTGCCTAGCATACAGCGAGGCAGGGGGCACCAGGGGGCACAGCACAGGATCCCACCCCCCCCCCCCCCCGCAGGTCTGCAGAGTCATCACCTCCGCCTCCAGCTGGGTTCTGCCTCTCCCGAGTGAGCCGTGGAAAACAGTCGAGCAGCGTCACCCTGCATGTAATCTGGTGCTCCTCTGTCCTTGACAGCGCCGTCACCGCCTCTCTCTCTCCGGTTGTACCTTCCTGGGTGCATGTTGCCGGCCGCTGGGCTTCTGCCGCTCCGCTGAGGCCTGCTTGGGCCGGGCCAGCCTGCACGCTCAGAGCCTTTGTCTCTCCGGGCCGAGCGGGGTCGCCTCCTACCCATCGCCTTGGAGAGACCCCGACAGGGCTAGGTGTGGGGAAACCTGGCTGCCGCCGCCACATCATGGCAAACGCGAGGCCCTTCAGGGAGGGGAAGCAACTGTCTTCTGAGGAAATTTTTGGCTGGCGCTGCTTCTGTGAGCGGGACTCAGGCAATGCAGCCAGTGGATAGGGACAGCTTCTGAGTGACACATCATGGAGCCAACTGATTTAGGAATGTGTGGAATGTTCACAAAGTGCCACCCCAAAACACAATTATATATAAGGAGAGATGTATCCTATGGGCAGAAGGAAAATCAACCTTTATCCATAGATGCTTCCAAATGTACATGCTGTAATGCCAAAAAGGGTTCAGCAAAACATGGCCTGGCTTTAATATTCAATTACTGAGAGAATGTATATGCTGCCTCTCCAGGAACCTGCTCAAGGTAGCTCATGAGTAAAAATAATGATGTAAAATCATAAAAATGGCAACATAAACTATCAGCATTGAAAGCAAGTCAGTAAAAGCAAGCCATCAGCATAAAAATAGCTTACCATAATTTGTGATTCTCCCCTTGCTGCCTGCTTCCCCCATTTTTTTTTTTAGTATGCCAAAGGACTTGAGGCAGGGGTTATATTGAGCTGGGTTCTGAAGTAAGCAGAAGCAAGCAGATCCTCCCTTCCCTTGACTGTGGAGAGGGGAAGATGGGACTTTCATACCATAGTGGACTTTGGATGATATAGAAGTCTCTCCTTACCTCTCCAAACTCAAGAGAAAGGTGATCTCATGTTGTTCAGAACAGGGGTTCCATGATAGGTGGATTTGAGGAAATTGCTGCCAGAATACTGTACTAAAACAGGTTAATTTACACTAGGTTAACTTACACTACTGTATCAGAAATATATCCCACGTGGGAGAGTTGTGTCAAATGTGCGTGTTATGGTTATATGTAGCTAAGTAGAATTTTCATATATACACACACACACACACACACACACATACTAGGAAAAAGGCCCGTTGTGGAAATAAATACAACGACCTCTAGAAAGAGGCTCTGGGCGGGTGCTCCAGCCTTGGACACTCAGTGTCAATTTGCTGTGGCGACCTCAACAGGGTATAATGACACTGAGTCTACCATTTTCTCCAGAGGAACTGATCTCTGCTACCTAAAGAACAGTTGTAGAAGAAGAGATTGGATTTATACCCCACCCTTCACTTCGAGTCTCAGAGCGGCTTACAAACTCCTTTCCCTTCCCCTCTCCACAACAGACACCCTGTGAGGTGGATGGGGCTGAGAGAACTCTGACACAAACTGCTCTTTTTCAAGGACAGCTGTGCCAGAGCTTGTGACTGACCCAAGGTCACATCAGCAGGTGCAAGTGGAGGAGTGGGGAATCAAACCCAGTTCTCCCAGATTAGAGTCCACGCACTTAACGACTACACCAAACTGGCTCTTTTGTAATTTTGCGTGATCTCCAGCCCTCACCTGGAGATTGGCAACAATGGTTCCCCAGAAGGGACTAGTTGGTTTGGAGGGTGGAGTCTATGGCTTTGTACCTGTCCGAGGTCCCATGCCTCCTGAAACCGCACCCTCTCCAGGCTCCATCCCTCACATCTCCAGGAATTTCCCACCTGGAGTTGGCAACCCTATTTCCTTCCCAGCCAATCAACCTACCTTTATTTTCCCCTCACTCTTCAGCTTTCCACCCCACACACACCTGCAGCCTCTCCTGTGCTCTGAAGCCCTGACTGCTACGTCACATTGGCTGTCATACAGGGGCCACCTCAGCAGCATATAAGGATACAGAGCCCACCATTTTCTCCAGGGGAACTGATCTCTGCCGTCTGGAAAGCAGTTGTAATTCTGAGTGATCTCCAGCCCTCACCTGGAGATTGGACACATTTTACCTCAGAACAGCAAAACTGGTTAGAATGTTAGAGGCAAAAGCCAATCAAGTTGCATATGCAAACGACCTCTGTGTTCCGAGGCAGAGGCCAATGAGGCTGCATATGCAAATAACCTCTGTGTTCTGACTGGCTATGGGGGGGGGAGAGGAACTGCAGAATGTTTAGAATGTTGGAGGCAGGACTCAGGTAAAGCAGCCAGTGAATAGGGAGACCCTCTGATAGATAGATCAGAGAGGGAACGGATTTTGGAGCTTGTGGAATGTTCTAGAGAAGTGCCACTACCATTCGGCTATTATTTATAAGGGAGATGTGTATGTGTGTGTATATAATTTTCATATATATAAATAAAAAACCTGGGCCAGTTACACAGTGCTGGATAGAAAGTACATTTGTAAGTTTATTATAAAATATATAACCTTCAGCTGTGGGGGGGAAATCTATCAGCACATGAAAAACCTTGATAAGGAGACTGTGGGTGGTACCGATGGTCCTTTTCTTTGCTCATGAGTCTTTAAAGTGGGTTGAAGCCAATCTGTCAGTACAGCAGGCTTCTGTCCAGCAAGTCATTGTTATAAATGCTTCTGTTTTCAGCCAGTTTCTACCATGTAGGTGGGGGGGGAGGGCACACAATGTAAATAATTATAAATGGGAAACCTGAATTTGGGTTCTGTTTTCTCTTCTGCAGTTTGTATTTGATCATGTTTCAGAATGTCTTGTAATAATGATTGCTAGGAATTCTTGTACAGAGAATGGAGATCACATTTCCTGGTACTTATTTCATTTTTTTTTAAATGGCAAGCTTTTAACAGATGGATAGTGTTGCCAACTAGCCGGGGGCGGGGGTGGGCGGGAATGTTCTAGAGGTTTAATGTGTGGAAATGGGCAGTTGACACTTTTCATGACATGGAGGTAAATAAGATCATGTGGCAATTAACATCCCATTAAGTCTCTGTTACATGGCATTTTTCTCAAGGCCAATCGACCACCCTACCCATAGCTGTGGACATGCATTTGAAACCATGTAAGCCACTGGTTTGGAGCTTGAGTGCCCCAAGCCCTCCTGATTACGAAAGTGCCTTTCTTGTGAGCCTGACAACGTGATCTGGCCCTGATTCAGCACAACAGGCTGCAGCTCAGTGTGGGAAAGTGCAGGCGGGAATTTGAGCCTCATCCTATGCATAGCTCAGACCCACGACTATCCCGGATGCTGTCTTCATATTCTTGCTGCTTTTGTGTGGCATTTGTGTGAAGCAATGGCTGCTCATGATGTATACTGTCTCTGCTAGGCTGTGATATTCTGGCGATGTAGATTCTGAGATGGAGTCGTTGACATGATTTTGTGAAACTGGTGTTGTGTTCTGGGTAGGAGTCAGGTGGTAGCAGTCTCGGAGTGGAGTAGAGTGCAGTTTCCTTGTGCTTTTAGCAGTAAATATTCCTTTCCCTCCCCATCTTGTAAGCCTCCTGTAATCCTTCCTTGGGCCACCACATAGAAGTATTACACTGAGCTTCAAGGGAGATGATTTCCAATGCAGTCTTTTGACAGGCCCGTCTTGCATGCTCTTCCTTTCCTTAGACTTGATACCTTTGTTAAAAACAGCAACAACCCTTTCTCCTTGTTTCTTTTATTTCCTGGAGGTGAAGAAAATAGTGGGAATGGTTTGTTGCCACAAGTTGTGCATGGCTATTGTGTCCAAGCGTTTACACCTCTGTGGTGATGCCCTACTTGCTATTGAAAATCCCTTTTTGTGTGTCTGTGTATATGCAGAGATATAAATAACTGTCTTGGCATGTAAGAAAGAACAAAGTCTGGCTTCTTTTGTCTTTCAAACAATGGGTTCAGATTGGTTTATTCTTATTATGTTATGTTTCCTGTTGATTTCTCTCTTGGATGCAGCTGGCTGTTTTCCACGCCAGCTGTGTAGTTATCAGGTTACCTGAGCTTCCACTGAATTTTCCATTCCAGTAAAACTGCAGTGGAGAGAATTGCCTCTTGTTTGGGGGACGCGGGAGCCTGGATTTTCACCCAGAAGCTAATAATGCTTATTTTATGTCTGTGGGGATGGAGAAAAATAGTTGTACTAGCAAATTGCTCTGCAATTCCTGGAATGTGTGTTCAGCAATTTGGGGTCCCTAAGGGGGCTTCACCTGCAGCCTGAAATATAACAGGTACAAGGTACTGAGAGGCCTAGAAGCTGCTGTCTGCCTTGGGGAGTAGTGTAGAGATAAATGAGATGAATTAAGGAGTGTAAACAGCAGAAGATCTGTGTGGTCAAATGGGAAATGAAATGGAGGCCTGGGTTTATGTCATGTGTCCATGTGTGTAAGTGTAAAACCTGGCACTGAATTTGATATTCTGCAAATCACATCTTTCTAGTGATCTCAGAACAAACATCTAGCTCAATGGTTCTCAATGTTTATTGTACTAACTCCCACCAAGTATGTAACATTGTTACTGATTGCTGCCCCTCATGCCACAAGTAAAGAAATTAGATCATGTAAACAGCACTCCAACCAAGGCAACTTTATATAGGTATGTTCATGATAGATGCAGACAAGGGAGAAATAGTTTCTCCATAAAGGTAAAGGTAAAGGTTCCCTTGCTCGAAAGCCAGTCGAATCCGACTCTAGGGTTGCGGTGCTCATCTCCGTTTCAAAGCCGAAGAGCCAGCGCTGTCCGAAGACGTTTCCGTGGTCATGTGGCCGGCATGACTAAACACCAAGGTGCACAGAACGCTGTTACCTTCCCACCGAAGTGGTACCTACCCTGTTTCCCCGAAAATAAGACCTACCCAAAAAATAAGCCCTAGCAGGATTTCTATGCATTTGTGGTATAAGCCCTAGTGTGTCTTCTTGAGAAAAAATAAATATAAGACAGTGTCTTATTTTCGGGGAAACACAGTATTTATCTACTTGCAATTTCTTGCTTTCGAACTGCTAGGTTGGCAGGAGCTGGAACTAGAGATGGGAGCTCACTCCATCATGCGGCACCCGGGTCTCGAACTGCTGAACTACTGACCTTCCATAGTGTGCCAATTTTTATTCAAGCCAAATTGGTGCTATTTAGGGAACCTGGTTGTTCCTTGGCTTTGTTCCTGTTCCCCACTCTTTCTGGAAGGTCATCACATGTGCTAAGAATTCCATCCTAAGAAAGTGTACTCAGAAGGGAAGAAAGGGAGGCCAGTCTAGAATGGAAACTGTTGCTGTCCTTAGCCATAAGTCTGGCGGAACATCTCTGTCTTGCAGGCCCTATGGAAGTGCATCAGATCCCACAGGGCTCAGATATCCACTGGGTCAGAGCCAGGGCTGAAAAAGCCCTGGTTCTGGTTGAGGATAACTGGATACTTCTCGGGCTGGGGATCACCAGTATTTATTCAGCATAAAACTCTTTGCAGTATATACCAGGAGAGGCGATCCCGAAGGTATGCTGGTCCCAGACTTTTTAGGGATTTAAAGGTTAATACCAAAAACTTGAACCTGATCCGGTATTTGACCTGGAGCCAGTGCAGCTGGTGGAGGACGGATTGATTGTGGGCTCTGAAAGACGTTCCCGTGAGAACACGTGCCACTGCATTCTTGACCAGTTGCAGTTTCTGGGTCAGTCTCAAGGGTACCCCTGATTTCACCTGACTTTTCCCCTCTATGTTAATTAAAAAAAAATTAATTTCAAAACGCCTCGAGCGCCATTTGAGTTAGCGTTGCCAAACCACCCTCCACCCCAGTTTGGCAGGGGTCCCCTGCTTTTTGGGAGGTTCTACCCGCCGCTGGCCAGATGGCTGACAGGGGAAGCCCCGCCCCCAAGCCCCAACAACCGTAGCCACCCCTCTTCCTTCTTCCTGCACTTAAAGGGGCTCCATTTAAGTACAGGGGGCTGGCGTTTCCCACATGCCCGCTCTCCAAACGGAGATCGGGCGTGCGAAGCCTTCCAGCTCCCTGCTCTTAAATGGGCCCCTTTAAGTGCAGGGAGCTGGCGTTTCCCCGCGCATACATTGGGTGGGCGGGGGGTTGGATGTCCCCATCACATTGGGGATGCCCCGCCCCCTCTGGGAACACCCCCCGAAGTCCCCCGCTGGGGGCTAAAATGGACTTGGCAACCCTAATTTAAATTGTTTAAGTTAAAGCTGGCTCCTGATCCTTCTCTCAGGTTCCTGGGGTGAGCCAACAACCAAAACATCATACTGTGACAGGGTGGGACAGCCATAGTTCTTCAGCAAAGAAGAAAACACATTACTAGGGCAGCTCAGTCATTAAAGGGAAAGAAAAACGGAGGGAAAATCTTGCCTCTGAGGGCAGGAAGTGGATGTGGCCATCATACCACCCCACATGGCTTTTGTCCTTGAAGATCCCATGATCCCAAGCATAGTCTTTTTGGTAATAAAAGAGGGACCCCCTCCCTCCCCTTTCAGGTCTGGAAAAGCTGGCTGGATCTAGCCCTCTGTTAGTAGCAAGGGCAGAGACACCCAGGAACTAGCTGACTGAGCCATTCATTCCCTATCTGCACCAGGGTCTATCCCATCTGTCTAGTGTTTAGGCTGCTCCTGCTCTTTGTGCTGAGCTGTTGCATTCTCTCTGAAATCTCTGTTGTGTTCAAAAGTGCTGACTTTTAAGAAATGTCTCATGCAAACCATGAGAGGCCACTTTCCATTTTTATATCTCTGTTTGCGCATTAGCTGTGGAGGAAAAAAATAGCCACTGCTAGCTGTGTTTTAATGGAAGAAAAAGAATGGCTTAATTTTGCTTCTGCTCATTGCATCCTATATTATTTGCCATTTTCAATGAATTATAAATTATGGAAGCAAAAGAATTCCTACCTCAGCTGCCTTATTTATGGCTTCCATTACAATCAAGGCTCTGTTAACGATATATACACGGAGATCAGGCTATTAAATGTGAATATTCATAGCTATTAAAATGATATAAAACAATGTGAAGTTTTCTTCTTTAGGTAGGTGAATAATATTCATACATTCCATTGCTAGATACAAAAAGGGGGGAAAGTATAAGAACCAGATGAAAGCCAGTCAAGATCTTTATAGGTTCCTTTGTGGAGTACTGCTCCAGTGAGGATTTTAGATATTAACGTTACGAAGGCAAAGGTTCTTCTATTAAGCAAAAAACAAAGGATTCCCAGCTAAACTCCTTCCTTAGGAGAATTACTGGAACGCCACGGTGTGTTGCTGGGACTGTCCTTCGTATGGAACTGGTTCAATCTTCGCTTGAAGCACGTGCTTGGAAGAGGGCATTCAAGTTGAGATTTAAGTTATCTGACCCAAGTCATCACCCCCAGGCCGGCTTTCTTCGTTCCATCTTAAAGGACACGACATCCAACCCTTGGTTGTCCCTTCTTGCTGGTAAACTCAGGACATTGGGAGTGCCGATGTCCTCACCTAACGAAGAGCTGATGCCCTCTCAGCTTGAGGAAACCTTGAAGAAACTTAAACAGTTGGATTGGGCCAGCACCGTGGCCAGGGCAAGACGCACCTGCTCTCCGTTGGCTTTGGGGTTGTCCCCTCCAGAGAGATTTCCTGACTTTTATTCAACGTTATCAATTCCATCTCACCGCCGCGCCTTTATGCTGGCCCGCTTAAATGTATTTCCAACAATGGTAACTCTGGGAAGATTTGGAGGCCTTTCTTACTCAGATCGCCTTTGTCTGTGCAATTCTGGCGAAATTGAAACCTTAGATCACCTGATATTTCGCTGTCCCCACTGGACTCAAGTTAGAGGCACTTATATCTCTCCTATTCTCACGAAGATGAATCTTCCCGCGCAACCTTGGGTGCTCTCAGTACTGTTATCTGACTCAAATGCCGATGGACTGATAACAGCTAACGTGGCGCGGTTCTTGGCTAAGGTGGCTGCTCTCAAGAAGCATTGAAAAGTCCAGCACTTCTGAAAACTTCGACACCGATTTTTAATCTTCGGATGATTTTAGTTAGTTGGCTCCGCCCCAAGTGTAGTTAGGTAATTTTTAATCTCTGGGCTCAGCCTGGGTTTTATGTGACTGTTATTATGTACCTTGACATATTTATGTCTATTTTATGTACCTATTTTACCCCCCTAAGAGGAAGTACTTCTTCACCCAAAGAGTGATTAACACATGGAATTCACTGCCACAGGAAGTAGCGGCGGCTGCAAGCATGGACGGCTTCAAAAGGGAATTAGATAAGCATATGGAGCAGAGGTCCATCAGTGACTATTAGCCACAAGGTATAGATAGGGGCTCTGGGGCAAGTGATGCTCTGTCTTCCTGGTGCTTGGGGGGGGGTCAACAGTGGGAGGGCTTCTAATGTCCTGGCCCCACTGGTGGACCTCCTGATGGCACTGGTATTTCTGGCCACTGTGTGACACAGAGTGTTGGACTGGATGGGCCTTTGGCCTGATCCAACATTGGCGTCTCTTATGTTCTTATGTTCTGGGGACCAATATGTTCCTGTGGCAGTTAAGGTATTCATCACTAGAGTCATCGGGCAGGTGCTATATGTTGTCGGGGTTTGGATCAGAGCAGTAACAGACAACATTGATAAACCACTACTAAGATTCCTATACAGTATCTTGGGAGTTCCTCAGTGTGTGTCTGGAATACCTCTGAAAGCTGAAGTTGGGGAGATGTCCTTTGAAGCAGAGGCCTGAAGAGCTTTTTTTTTTTTAATTTAGGATATTAAAATCAAATCCAGAATCAAGTTTCCTTGGATTAGTTAAGATGAACCACCACATAAGTGACTGGGATAGACTATTGGATCACAAATTGTCATGCCTGGGTATTACCCAGGATTCAATGGAAACAATGAGTAGTCAAGAATTGACCCAGTTCACCAGAAGTCGTCTTAGGGACTTCGATTATGAAGGGATGCTGATCAAAGCCCACAGAGTGTGTTCATCCTTCTCAGTTGTCATCCTCCCTCCAATAAAAATGCCAAATTATCTACCTGAGTTAATTATTCCAGAGTATAGATGGGCTTTTAATGCTAGCGCGTCTGAATGTCCTACATTCAGCAGTGACACTAGGAAGATTCAGTGGAACTCCATGTTCAGGTAGATTCTGCAATTGTGGCAGCAACAAAATTGATTCTGTAGACCACATCTTTTTTGATTGTCCTAAAATCTCAGGTCGAAGAGCTGAATTGATCTCCCCATTATGTAATCAGAACTCTCTTTCTCCAGAAGTAAAATCATCCTGGCTACTCAGTGACAAACATAAACAAACTGTGTGTGGCAAAAATTTTGGCAGCTGTTGTAAAGTTACATGATAACTATCTTTTAGGTTCTCCTCCTGAGGGATGAGGGTTTGCTGTTTATGACTTAAATTGTAAAAAAAAAATAAGAAGTAAAACAAAGATGAAAGCCGGTGTAGTACAATGGTTAGAGTAGGAACAAGGGATCTCTGGGTTCAGATCTCTTCTCAGTCACTAACAATACAATTGTAAGCAAAGCAAAACTCTTCTAAGCCCATTGACTTCAGTGGGTTTAGAAGGGTCTAACTTTATTTAAAATAGCACTGTAGGTGATCTTGAGCCAATTTTGGGGGGTTTCTTTAGTTTTAGGAGAACAGCTGTGTACACAAACTACCCTGAGCTCCTTGGAGAACAGGCAGGGCAAAAATGTACTGGACAGATGAATATCTTTGTGGGGATTATTCTGGGCTATCATGTAACCTTAAAAGTCAGGGTCTAACTTTATTTAAGATTGCACTGTAGGTGATCTTGAGCCAATTTTGGGGGGTTTCTTTAGTTTTAGGAGAACAGAGCTGTGTACACAAACTACCCTGAGCTCCTTGGAGAACAGGCAGGGCAAAAATGTACTGGACAGATGAATATCTTTGTGGGGATTATTCTGGGTTATCATGTAACCTTAAAAGTCTTTACCTCCTCAGTGAATGTCCTTGCAATAACAGTATTTATTTCCATGCCCCTTTGAATAGTCAAAGCTCTGCACATGCACTGTATAGTCAATATTTTATATTTGGTATTAATTTACACAAGCTGTATTTATTTATTTACTGTATATCCCATCCTTTTCCCCAATGGAGAGGAGGAGAAGGAGATTGGATTTACACCCCGCCCTTCACTACCCAAAGGTGTCTGAGCGGCTCACAAACTCCTTTCCCTTCCCCTCCCCACAACAGACACCCTGTGAGGTAGGTGGGGCTGAGAGAGCTCTTGACAGAAACTGCTCTTTTTCAAGAACAGCTCTTATCAGAACTACGGCTTGCCCAAGGCCATCCAGCCAGGTGCAAGTGGAGGAGTGGGGAATCAACCCTGGTTCTTCCACGCTCTTAATCACTACACCAAACTGGCTCTCTACACTACACCAATGGGGACCCGAAGTGACTTACAACATACTTCTCTCCTCCACTTTATCCTCACAACAACCTTGTGAGGTAGGTTAGGCTGAGAGTGTGCGACTGGCCCCAAAGTCACCCAGCAAGCTTCTATGACAGGCTGCGGATTAGAGTTTCTCAGATTCTAGTCTGACACTTTAACCACTACACCACACTGGCTCTTTGTGGCTGAATGATTAAAAATACAAATGGGCTTCGTATTCCATATACAGCAACCTTGTAAGAATAGTGTTTTGGACATTAAGGTGAAATTTGATCCATATACTTTCTGGCTGAACAGTTTTAGCCTCCTCACTGGCTCTTAGCTGTGCCCTGTGGATGCCATGTTCTACCAAGAGTCTTCCTGGCCTTTGTCTGTCTACATGGCTTTCTTTGATGCTTTTCTTCCCGTGCCTGAACAGTGGACTTTCTGCTTGTTTTTGAATAATTTCTGGGCTTTTACTGTGCTGCCTTGTGTTGGGTCTCTGGTATACTGTTATGTTACACTGGAGAAGGAATCCTGCCTGGTGATACTAATCTTTGGGACTAGCAGCCTTTGATTGTGTGGCTTCTTAAGCAGAAGAAAAACAACAACAACCTTGCTTCCTGGATTCCGGGCTTTAGTCCTTTCTTCCTAGGAATTGGTGTGAGCAGTGGGACCCACCACATATAGCTTCTAAGTAAGTAAGTAAGTACAGAAAAGAATCATAGGCCCCGGTCACATGGGAGGATTTAGTACAGAAAAGAATAATAGGCCCCGGTCACATGGGAGGATTTGCCCCGCGAAACGAACGGGTTGAGGGCGCATCAAATGGGCGTGATCATACGGCAACATCTGGGAAGCGTAGCGCACCCGTCACCAACCCGTACCGTTGGCTCGAAGAAGTGGATTTAAAAAGTACCAGCAAAAGGGTAGTAGCAACCGGAAAACGCGGGTCACAGGCAAGCATCGGATCGCGGAAGCTGAGTTAATCCGGCACATCCGGCACATGCATGCGTCTCGTAGCATGTCTGATTGCACCATGCAGGTTCTTCCTGCCTTTGATGCACTTCAACATCGCCATGTGATCGCCGGCTGTCGCTGTATGCGCGGCACCTCGGGGAACCGTATGATCACATTACCGCACATCTTTTTGATCCGGCGCTAAAATGCCTCCCTTCCACTGTGGATTTTCCCGCTCGTGTGACCGGGGCCATAGTCTCATTACGAATCATTGGTGCCTCATGATTTGCAAGACGTTCTGCTATGTATTCCTTTAACCTTCCATGCAAGTGCAGTTGTACTTACAATTGAACTCGCAAACAATAGTAGTTTACTCCAGCAGGGAAGTACTTCACTTCTGCAATTCCAACACTGCTCTTTCAGAGAGAAATCCTAATTTGGCAGTGCAGACAGCCCAGAAACGGAATAAGTTACCACTATTTGGGAGTGCAGAATGTGGCTGTTACTTCATTTTCACTATCCAAAATGGAAAAGGGCGCCCTGTTCCCAAATTTAGGAAAATCTCTGATGAACTAAGTGGTGTTACACCTTCTAAGCTCATTGCTATCAATGAACTTGTATGGTTGTAACTCTGTTTAGGATTGCACAATGAGTATGCAAAAGGGGTAATATCATGCATATGCATACCAAGATGCATCCATCTGTTGCATATGAAAAAACAGAACCCATAAATTTAATCCATATTTTGTGCTTGCAGAAATTGGCCTTTGTGCTCCCTCTGTCTCTTCTGCAACAGGCTTATCAACACCCATGGGTCAAGTTGTAGTTAATTTAAAGTCTGCAAAAGTGTCCAGTCTCATTGCTTGCAATTTTCAGGGTGGCCAGTCATAATTAAAGTAACCGTCTTTGATTTGAGCTTGTTCCAGCAGGTCAAAGACATGCCTAGAATATCAAATAAGATGGGAATGCCGCTTCAAGTTTAGGATTGGATCCAGACTAAATTGGAGATTTCTACAGCTCCTCCCCCTTCCCCTCCAGACCCTTCCCTTCATTTCATTCCTCAGAGTCCACTGTCCCTCAGGAGCAGCATTTCATGGAGATAAGTAGGCTGCAGGGGAGAGGCAGGAAAGTTCCATTCTGTTGACAGAGAATTTACTTCCAATAGAACCCTTAATTTCAGGCTGGACTTTGCTTGTCCCTCATAGCTATAGAAGCTACATGGATGTTGTAGGATGCCTCTGTACCTGTTATATCTGTATTGGTACGCACTATGATTGCACAGTATCTATTATACATAACATAGGTCCAAGCGTAGAAAATGAAGGGTTTTGGTGAAGCATGTCCTCTCACACCATTTTCTCAACTGAGTAATTAGGTGTTAATAAATGAAGGAAACACTTGCTCTTTTTTGAGTGTATGGATGAACTGGAAGTCTCTGTGCTGATGCATGAATCTGTGTAGGATTATTCAGCAGGGCTGGGAGCCAGCCATTGTCCCTTTTTGCACAGTCCTAAGAATCCAGAGTCTGCAGCAAGAAGGGCAAGAGAGGAATCAATGATACATTGGCAGTTCTTGCCTGAATGGCCTGCCTTGTGCCTGCACCACAGTTTCCGGGATGAAGATGCATTCAATAACACTCGTGAGCCAGCAGATTGAAGACGCATCTCAAAGGAGCTTAGGACTGGTAGCTTGTCATCCATTTGTACACAAGGGATTTAATAGCGTCACAAGCCCAAAAATAGCTGCCTTGGTTTCCAGTGAGGCAGGCAGTTCCTATGGCAACTGGTTCATCTGTGGTGCCCTATGAATCAAAAACTGAAATGTGGTACCTTTTAATTTTAGCCACAAAATGCATGTTCAATGCACACAAAAACCCTACACCCAGCTTCTTGCATTTAAATGTATTGATAACTAATAAGATACATGCACACCTCTGTCAACAACTCACTTCACAGTACTGTGCTGCATCTGGTGCAAGATTCCCCATAGTGTTTAAACTTCGCTTATAAATGCACAAGCATACACCTTCCATCAGTGGCTATTAGCCACAAGGTTGTGTTTAAACTTTACTTATAAATGCACAAGCATACACCTTCCCAATGGGAACTCTTGCTAGCCTTTTCTGAAGTTCCATCTGGGCATCTGAGCTTTTTAAAGCTGGGCTTAGCTGATGCTTAAGTGTGTGAAGAGTGTTGGAGAGGCAGGAGACTCCTGGAACCCTCCTTCAGACAGTCTTGAAGCTGTATTATGGAGAGGTAGGGGGCAGATTTCTGCTGATGAAAGCATAACAAACTAGGAGTCAGTGAATGGAGGTGGTCAGAGCACTCCACAGTCTGAGTGCCACAAACAAAATGGCCCTGTTTTTTAGAAGTCCCCCTAAGATCTCAGCTTATTTCACACCAGTGATGTTTGTTTTCCATAGAAATTTGAATCGGAAAATGTTCCAATTCATATTTAAATAAGTCATAAATAAATAATTTATCTGGACACAAGCACTAAGTCATAGGGAAGAAGCAAAGTCCAGCCTGAAATTAAGGGTTGTATCAGAACTAAAATCTGTCAACAGAATGAAACTTTCCTGCCTGTCTCCAGCAGCTTCACTTATCTCCATGAAAAACCGCACCTGGGGGATAGTGGACTCTGAGGTATGAAATGAGGGAGACGTACATAGTCGTATGGTTAGCAAAACTGAAATAATAATAGCCCCAAAAGGTAAATATACCATGTATAAGCCTCGACCATATACAAACACAGGGATTGTCATTGCTTCATATCCTACCTTTAACCTATCTAACATGACTGGTTTGCAGCACACCAGCACCAACAACTATATATTATGTTTACATATGTGTGTGTGGGGGGAATTTTATGCATATCAGTAATTATCACACATCATTGGTTCACACACATGCAGAACAGTTAGTGGACAAAGGTTTGAGGTCATTGAACAGGCTGCTGGTGTTGGATTCTAGCTTGGAAAATTCTGGGAGGGAGGGAGGGAGGGAGGGAGGTGGACTGAGCAGGGTGACCCAAGGTGATTTTTGCCCTGGCACCCCCATCCTCTGTGCCCTGTACTATCAGAGGGAGAAGCTCACTACGAATGCAAAGCTAGCACTACAGAGAGTCTATTTCCTTTCCTTTACTTATTGTGCTGGTTTTCTATTTGTAAGGGATTTTTAAAGTAATAGTATAATATGATCCTGAAGGCTATTTAACACAGTGCATTCTACCACTTCAGCATTCTACTCCTTGTTTGCCTCCTTGTGTGAACTATGCTGGAATGAGTGCCTGAAGATTTTTGTAATCATCTACAGGAAAGGAAAGTTTCTGTTGATGTTAAAGCCACCTTATTTAATCAACAGCAATAATTATTTCCATCTTTCTACTCATACTATGAACTCAACATTTTAAATGCAGTACTTAAAAGATAATGGAAAGTGGACAAAATTCATAGGTAGAATTTCTAAAATAATGTTTGGAATGCAAGATGAAAGGCTAAGGAACTGGTGTTTAATATAGAAAGAAAAGATTAATGGTTTACAGCTTCCCACTTGGGCATGGTCTTATTGGGCATCTTTGGAAAGCTACGGCTGATAATACTAACCATGTTATCCTGAGTGGAGTTACACCCTTCTGAACATGCTGATTTCGATGGATGTAGAAGGGAGTAACTCTGTTTAGGATTGCATTGTAAATTACCTGTCCAGGGATTGGCCGACATTCTTGACTAAGAAACAAATGTGGCTATGCAGGTAATAGCAGGCTTATTTCTAATGAGGTTCAGAAAGGGCAAGAACAAAGGCACTACCATCAGTGACAATGGGACCTTTTCCTTTCCAAAAACAGATCCAATATATTAAGAAGAGGTGTCTTTAATCCTTCCCCATCCCTCTGTCCTTATAGGTGTTATTACATAAAGTTCAACAAATTTTAGAAGATCAGACAAGAGTAATAATACATTCAAATCTGGACAGTTCAGTTACAAAGTTCTAAAGCAGTGGGGGGGGAAATAGAGGTATAGATGTTATTGAGATCATAAAAGTAAATATAATCACATTGTCTGTTCCATACAATTTAGTGCTTGTGTCCAGATACATTCAATATGCATGAAATCTTCATTATTTGTAACACTAATAGTATTACATACCAATAACAATCCTTAAAAATTATTTTAAAAGCTTTGCATGCTGGTATTCCTTTTCTCTTTCCAAAATTTAGTGAACACCAACCTTGGGTCAATTATAAAGAAAATGTTCTAAATGTCTTTGGGATAGAAATGACATAGTTCTATTTCTAAAAGTTCAGGAGAGCACATAACATAATAATCTGTCCCCTTTACCAACATAATTGTCACAATTTCCCAAAATTTTGTAGCCTACCACATATGGAGAAAATCTATGAGGGGTATATCCCAAAACCAGCAGTGGTTCTTAGCATCTTTGTACATTTTAGCTAATCTAATAGGTGAAAGGTGCCATTGATGTAACATTTTTATTACGTTTTCTCTCAAACCCAGACTCCTTGACAAAGTTAATCCTATTGTAAACAAAAACTCCCAGACCTGAGTTTTTGTTCAGCGGTCCTTTTAATTCTGTAAACCTCCTTGAGTCTCAGCAAGAAAGGTAGATGATAAAAGGAAGTCACAGAACAAGGCACAGTTTTCAGGGCCTTGTCTTCCTGTGGGGCTAGGACAAGGCACCTTTCCTGCTCCTTCTGTATGCCTTTGCAAGTCACCTACTAATGAGCCTGAGAGCTTTGGTATCGGTGTTAGGTAGCTCAGTGTTCCTGTGAGCGGCAGCTATTATGTAAGCCTCCCTATTAAGAGGGCATTGTCCTTGTTTGAACTGCCCTAGGCTGAGCAGAGTGGCATCAATCTCTCATTGCCACTGCTTGGCCCTGGTGCCGCGTGAGGCAGACGCTCCTCTCCTTGAGGCAGCTAATTATGTCAGAGGCATCGGCAGTAACAGGACAGAAGATGTAAATGGCACAGCACGATATGGAAAAGTATGGGAACTGGGGGGTAAATTTTTCAGTTAACGAAATGCTTTCTCTTTCAGAGTTCATTGGCGAAGCTGTGCTAATTGTGTTATTAGGACTGTTAGTTTCTGAAACTTTTCCTAGGGACATGTTTCTTTGGTGTAGGTAAGGTGATGAAGGTCTACATACTGCTTCTAACCCCAGTGTCTAGGCTTCTTTTTTCACTTACGTATTTGTTCCTCTTTGCCAGTGAAGGCATATAGCTGTAGCTCTGTCCCTTAGTGGTGGGTATACTTGTAATTGTATGAAAGTAAAGGAAGTGTACTGTAACTCCGAAAGTATACATTTTATCTGTCAACTTCTGAGTTATACAAAATTTATTTTGGGCTCATGATGTTACAGAGGTTAGGTTTGGCAAGTCAGAACTGCATGTATTTTAATCTCTACCAGTTTTCTTATTTTCTTGCCTTATGGATGGATTCTTACAGCATCAGTGTGAGCTAAATTAAGCTAAAACACAGCAGCTTGGTCAAAACTACCTGGTGAATGTCATGGCCAAGCAGTCTGAAATTGTACTGTTGTTTCCAAGTACCAGAGATTCTCCAAAGTAGTGATAGGTGGGCACTACCTTAGTACCCCATCTTGATTCGGAATGGTTCTCCCAAAAGAATACCCCCCCAGTTGTAAAGTCATCATATTTCCAAGTCCATTGTGATACTGTGGCCATCCTGCTCCCTCTTTCCCCAATTTTTTCTCGCTATGATGGTGACAGCAGAGGAGATCTTGCACTAAGGAAGGATATTGGTAGGGATACTTGCAGAAAAAGAGTCACCTGTCATTTGCTCTGATATCCAAAGAAATGTCCGCTCTTCTAAAAATTCATTACAATTTATACCCCGTACAGAAAATGTTATTCTTGTTTGGCTTTTTAATGATGTTGTTTAATTATCTGTTTTTTGCCAGAGTACAGGAACCAATTATTATTATTATTTTGGCAAGGGGAATGTCAGTCTCTTTAATTGCAACTTTTTAAAGAACAGCTGTGCCCTACCAGCCAGTGGTGTCTAATGAAGCTCAGGACTTCTGAAGCTTGTTTCATCTTCCTCTTTTCTGGGTGCCTTCATCCCATGAAGGCTCGTGTGTCTGCTGCCAGACTTCTTTCCCGTGAAGCTGTGGATCTATCTTTAGCTTTAGCCATTTCAAGGCAAACCTGTGCAAGGATGCTTTTTGCAAATGCCAGATGTGACACTGGTGCCAAGCTGGAGGCTTCCCTGATGAACTATGTAATTTGACCAAGACTGTAGGTCGCCAGGTTAGTCCTCAGAAAAAGTCCAAACACAAAAGCAGAAGACAACGTTCAAGCTTTCAGGTTTCTCAGAGCTCTTCACCATGCTGGATGGTCAACATGAAAGTCAAAAAGAGAGAGGGGCTGATTCATGTTTCAGGGCATGATGGAAAAAACCCCAGCCTGCATTTTATAGAGTCTTAAAGCAGAATACAGGATGCGTTGCAATCATGATTGGATTGCATAGTGTTGTGTATGAAATGGGTTTAAGAACATCTCAAGTGCTATGGGGGAAGAGAAGGAAACCAAAGGGCCAACACTGGATTTGAGAAGAAAAGCTAATAGTTAATCAGCTATTTGAGATATAGAATATGTGATTTAAGTATATGGCATTTAATAATGTATTGTAGGTGTAGTGGTTAGAGTGCTGGACTTGAATGTGGGAGACCCAGGTTTGAACCCCACTATGGCATGCAGTTTTTCTGGGTGACCTTGTGCCAATCATTGTGCGGATAAAATAGAGGAGAGGAGAACTATTTTAAGCCTCTTCGGGTTCCCTACTGGGGAGAAAGGCAGGGTATTTTTTTAAAAAGTAAATAAATATAAAGTGGTACTTACATTGGCAACATGGAGATATATGGTAGGGAAGGATTGTTGCAAACAGAGCTGTCTCAGTTTTCTAATGGAGGCTGTGCCCTTTGTGTCTTTAGCATTGGGGTGGCCAGATTGACAAAGGCCACTGGGACTTGTGTTGATTGTGATTCAAACTGACTACCCCAAACCCTCTTCCAAATGATTGACCTTGCAGTTTGCATTTCTTTGCTGTTCCTTTTGCATCTGGTCCAGAGTCCAGGGAGTGCCGCAGCCTCTCATCTTTTCAGCTTGCTTGTCTTTCTCATTCACAGAAACCACGCACAGATCAGTCTGGCGCCTTCCCTTTCAGGGGCTTGCGCCATATCCTTAGCCTGGTCACCGCAAATTGTTTTGTGGGCATCATCGTAGCTCAGCTGCTCATATACCTTTGTGGCAGTCAGTCGCCGGAGCCCCAGACTGGTTACCTCTCTGATAACCTTTTCAAGGTTGGCATTTTTGCTTTGCGGCTGATTAGACCAGGATTAGGTGTCTATCTGTCTGAGTACCCTTTTCTCTGCTTCAATTTCTTCCGGCTTCAATTACTTTAGAACCTTGGCATCTGCCTCTTTGTCCTCTGCGTGCAGAGAGGTATGGTTGAGTGACTTTGTTATCTTCAGCACACACATGGTATCTCGTGGAGTTGTGTTTTGTATTTAAGACAGACAAACATTCCCCATCCTGCGGTCTCACTGGAGTGTGTGTGTTCAGCAGTTCCGTTGTCGTGGTGGCTCTCCTACTCCGTTATGACTAAGGCATTAAACTGGTTGAAATCACTTCTTGGATTGTCTGTTGTCCATTGTTTTGGAGATGTGCTGTTGAGACGTCTTAAGTATCCTGCTGATCCAATAAAATATATCTGATGATAAGACAACATATGTATACAGTGTAACACAAATCTCAGCAATGATAAAACATTATTTAAAGAAACAAAACAAGAGCTGGGTGGTAATAAGTCTGATGGTCCCCCACTCCCTGATTCAGGATCGGCTTTAAGCTGGCATTCTACCTCAGAACCCACTAGATATAACTTTCATTTCTTATTATGGGCAGGACTATGGCTTATTGGTAAAGCATATATTTTTCTATAAAAATTCAGGTTCAGTCCCTGGGATTTCCAGGAAGAGAGACTGGCAGAGACTTTGGAGAACCACACCCAGTTAATAATACTAGTCTGTGCAGGCCAACAAGCCCAATCTCATCAGATTTCAGAAGCTAAGCAGGGTCGGCCCTGGCTAGTATTTGGATGGGAGACCTCCAGGGAATACTAGGGTTGTAAGTGATGCAGAGGAAGGTGATGGCAAGCCACCTCTGAACTTCCCTTGCCTTCAAGCCCCACTGGATGTCAGCTTGACTTGATGGCAAAAGGGGAAATAAAGATCTGATCCCATACTTAGGTTTCATATGTTTAATGTCAGGATCCCCAGTTAATTAGAATGCTTGTTCCTACAGACCAATCATAGAGAAGGACCTTGCATCCAATCAGGAGCCTTGGTCTTTGTCTCAGTGAAGGTGTTATTTTACAGCATTCCATGGGATGTAATGTTTCTACTATTCTGGTGTGGCTTCTTGGCAACTGCCCTTGTATAGGGCAACAGAGGATCTGTGTGGTTAGCCCCATGGTATCAGGTCATGAAAAAAATATCTCTAAAATACCGTCATGTTTTCGTTA
Source organism: Gekko japonicus (assembly GCF_001447785.1). NCBI lineage: Eukaryota > Metazoa > Chordata > Lepidosauria > Squamata > Gekkonidae > Gekko > Gekko japonicus. The sequence continues at coordinate 991,509 of NW_015162492.1, forward strand.
TGCTCAAGGTAATGGAGGGTGAGGGGCTCACTGTTGTTGGCTAACTGCTTTCTCACTTGGCCAAATTGGAAGGCCCAGGATAAGTTTGGGGGCAGGGGTGGGGATTGGGGGTAAGCAGAGATCTGACAAAAGACAAAGACTGACAGATGGTTGTGAAATGGTTTCTAATAAAGGGGAAATGGGGATGGTTTAAAATGTAACTTTAAAATGATGCCTATAGGGGCAATGGTGACTCCGGACTTGAGGACGAAGAGGCAAAAGTAAAGTGCAGCAAATATGAGGACTCCTAAGGAGATAAATAGCTGCGGTGGCTCAAGTGGTTAAGACACTGAACTGCAGGCTGTGGAAGGTCAGTAGTTCAGCAGTTCGAGACCCGGGGGCTGCATGACGGAGGGAGCTCCCGTCTCTAGTTCCAGCTCCTGCCAACCTAGCAGTTCGAAAGCAAGACATTGCAAGTAGATAAACAGGTACCACTTTGGTGGGAAGGTAACAGCGTTCCGTGCGCCTTGGTGTTTAGTCATGCCGGCCACATGACCACGGAAACGTCTTCGGACAGTGCTGGCTCCTCGGCTTTGAAACGGAGATGAGCACCGCAACCCTAGAGTCGGATTCGACTGGCTTTCGAGCAAGGGAACCTTTACCTTTACCTTTTAAGGAGATAAATGTGCTGTGGTATGCCACATGAGGAACACCTTGCTGCTTATTTTGGGAAGCATATTGTGGAGTGGAAGAACTAGGGGTGCAATTCAGTCCTTGGGGGTGGAGAAGACAAGCTGGGTGTGTGTGTGTTTGTGGGTGTGGGGGGAGAGGCAGCTCTTAAGGTTGAGGGCATGGACCTTCTCCATGAGAAAATTCAAGCCATCAGTGTAGGTGGCTGTTAACTCTTCCCCTGCAACTGACTAGCAATTTTTCTTCAGTTGGCAAATTGCATTTGCTGGAATCTTAATAAGTTTACCTTTAAAATATCTATTAACTGCTGATAATCCCCAAACTATTATTTGAGCTGCTGCAACTGACTTCATGGCTGAAGGTGCACAAATAGCTATGTAGAATCAATGTAATATGGACACCATGCACACATCCCAATGTTTCCCTCATTTCTGCAGGTGATGTTCAAATTCCCTCAATGTGTTTGTTTTGGAAACCAAAAAAAACCTTACCCTACAGGTGTTTATGTTTCCAGATGGTTCAGTGGTACTGAGCAAATAACCTGCCACTGGTCTGAACGTTTGGACAAGTATTATGTCCTATAGTTCTACCTGCCTCTGTTAGTAACCTGCTCCTGGCTGCAGGTTTTGTGTTTGTGTGTGTGTGTGTGTGTGTGTGTGTGTGCGCGCGCGCTTCTGATTTAGTTTCCATTAGTGCTTAAGAGGTTATGACCACTTAGCCTTATTGTCCTGGGATTTTTTCCTGTGTTACCAATAGTGCTGAGCTATTATTAAATCCAGGGTCATTTTCCGTTTCAGTTTCTTTACCCGATTCCAAAGCAGGAAGAAAAATCTACTGGAACATTAGTTTGAGTAAGCCTGTATCGTCTTGAAACTCCTTATAAATGTGCTAATTTCATTTTTAAAATTAGGGAGACAGTCACAGGGCAACGTTTCTGCAAAGTGGGGAGAAGTGAACCATCCTGGCAATATTTTGTAGGTCTGTAGCCTAATGCTTGCTAGCTTCTCCCACCCTGAACTCTCTTTTAACAGAAACGGCTGCTGGCTTCTGTATTTGGGAAGGGAGTGTAGCCACCACCACCCCCGCTTCTCTTTTCAGTAGCCTTTGGTGTATCCTGAAACCAGCTTTGCGCAGAGCACCGTGTAATCCAGTTAAATCTGTAACACATCTTGCATTCCATTGTAACATCCTACAAGCTTCGGGAGGGGGGAGGGGTGTCCTTCCATCAGGCCCCGCCCTGAAACATATTTTTATCCCTTTCTCCCATTTCCCCCCCCCCTCCCAAACATCTCTCCTGATGAAAAGTTCTCAGGCGCTCAAAAAGCTTGCACACTATTTTGTGATCATCTGTTTGGTCTGAATAAAATATCCCACAGCATTTGTTTTGGGGGGATTTTTTTTACTGCATTCTCTGATGCTTGGAAGTATGTTTCATTAACTTCAGTAAGGTTGACATGGTAGGCAATGTGTTCAGGACAAAAGTGTGCAGAGAAAAAAAAAGTCCTCTCAAACTTTGAACGGAGGGAATTGCTTAGGAGAAAATCAAACGGGTGTGTGTGTGTGTGTGTGTGTGAGTGTGCAGCGAACGGCCAGGAGAATTTTCATCCTGACCTGAGTCCTCACTTTACTTTTTCTTTGCACACACCATTGCTGTGTTTTTAATACAGTCCGGCTAGTAACCATGGAAACCATTTTTGTCTCTTCCTCCCCTCCGCCGTTCCCCTCCACAGATGACTCTGGTGATGAGGAACCAGCCTCACAGTCTGACAAGAGTGAACTGCACAGCACTCTGAAAAACCTCTCGAGTAAGCTGGAGGATCTCAGCACTTGCAACGACCTCATTGCGAAGCACGGGGCAGCTCTCCAGAGGTCCCTGAGTGAGCTGGAAAACCTGAAGCTGCCTGCTGAAAGCGGGGAGAAGATCAAAGCCGTCAATGAGCGAGCCACTCTCTTCAGGATCACCTCCAATGCTATGATCAATGTAAGTGGGGCACAGCTGCTCGCAGTGGGTGCTGGTGGTGGTCACACGGATCATCTCCCTGACCAGACTGGGTGTTAATGCTGCAGCCAGTTAGTCGCCACATTGGGGTGAGTGTGCAAGGAAGTATGTGCACGCTCAGATATTTTTTGTTCCAGCCGGGAGGGGTGTATGTTCTGTGCTGGTATTTCATTTCAAGCTTGCATGGTCTTATGGATGAAATGCTTCGGACTTTGCTGTTTGATGGATCAGGATTCAAATCCAGGAGTTTAGGTCTGTCCCCTCCCGGTGTTGCCTGAGTTTGAATTCTTGGGTTCAGATCTTCCCCAGTGTTCTTACCGAGTTGCGTTGGACAAGCACTAAATTATGAGTTAAGTTTAGCTGTGGAACGGGAATAGTAATAGTGCGCCCCACAGAGCTGCTGCTGTTATTGTTGATTTGCAGTAGCTAAAATTGACTGTAGTTGCTGCAAGGATGAATGAGCGAGTAGCTGTAGAGCATACTGTGAGTTAGAAATTGGAGCAGGCTGATGAAAAAAGAGTAGCCGAATGGGTATGAATTTTTAAAGGGCTTCCAAACAAAGCATTATTTCTTTGAGAGCCATCTGTCAGCGCCTCCCCTTTAATTCTGAGCTCACCCTTTCCACCAAAGGGCTCTCAGTGCCTGTTGCTGCTACGTAAGCATCCCAATCCCCAAGGCTAGATCTGTAAGTTTGTGAGGAGCTGCTAGCCTCAAAACTGGTAGCCCAAGCAGAGCTTCCCAACTCCCTGCACCACTCAGACTGCTGACCAGAAGGAGAACTTGGCACAGTTCAAGCCAAGATACTAGCACAGACCAGAATCTTTCTTGCTGTGGGAATCAGGTGTTTCCAGGGTACTGGTCCCATGCTGGTGATATCAAGATCCCAGCTCTGCTGTACCCCCTCACTCTGGGCATCTCCATCACAGAGGGAAGCCACCAGTTTGTCTGCACACCTGCCTGCTGCCTTTGTCCCAGTTCCCACATACCTGTTGCCTCTCCACTGTGGCAGGCTAGGGTTGGATCTTGCTTGCACCTGGACCTGGGCACCTGCCAGCCTCCTTAAATTTGCTTCCCATCTGTCTTCTTCCTCGTGCTATGTCTCTGGCCTCCTCCAGTGTTCTCATTATCCTCTTCCTCACAGCTTCCTTCGGTGCTTTCTCACAAACCAAGACTGTATTCAAAAGGCTTTTGCTTCACTGAGCTCAGGAGCTGTGAGAGGGTGCATGGAGTTCAGCTGGAATGTGTGCATTCTCTTCACATCGCAGGGAACAAGGCAAAAAGAATACCTGCTCTTGAAAGGCATACCACAGACTTGAGAAGACAGCCTGTGGTTCGAATGTTCCTTTGTTACCACCATGACAGATATTAAGGCAAGCCAGATCTTTAGAAACCACTGAAAGGGTAGATATCTCAGTGCCTGTGTTTTCTAGGTATTGGAACAACTGACTTCAGTGGTTGTATTGCATCACGGCACAGAGGTCAGACTTCACCAGACTGTCCCACCTGCAGGTCTTTTTTGCAGCCTCAGTTAGACGGTTTGTTGTATTTTTTCAGTGATACTTGTGTCCTTCTGTTATAAAATCCTTTGTATTTCTGTGCTTTTATACTATAACATCAGCTGAACCTTATCAGATCAATTGTTTAGAGTTGATTGTGCCTTGAAAATACCGAAGTCTGACTGGTTAATTATGTTAATTTGGCCTTTGGTAATGATGGTTGTGCAAGTATTTTTGTTGCGGCTTGGAGGCCATGCAGAAAGTGGATCCAGTACTTGAGGTGTCAGAAGCACCTCCTTGTCCTTTTTCCTGTGGATAGATTCGGAGTGATCTCACTGATGGATGCCAGCAGGATCTTTGGGGATGTGAGAGCCACCACTTGTGCTTTTGGCACTTGTCTTGGCACTTAAAATCATGCCAGGAAAAGATATTGGAACCTCATTAACATCTCGCTGACCAGGGGGTTTGCTCTAAGCCTCTGAAAGAGGCCGTTATCAGACTATTGTATAAGAAACCCTTGTTGGCTAAGGTTGATGAGGCCAGTTATAGGCAGGCAGGTTTCCAGTTTACCCTTCTTGGGGTGGGCAATGGGGTGTGCAGTAGTGAAACAGCTCCAAGGGTTGCTGAAATGCCATATCTGTGCCTGACCTGTTGGAATAGAGACATTTTTGGTTGCACTGGTGAATGATTTACATTAAAGCAGGTCAGGGGACGGTCATCCCTGTTGATACTGTTAGATTTATTGGTGGCCTTTGATACAAATTGACCCTTCAATTTTTATTCATCGGTTGGAACATGTAATTGGTATTGGAGGAGTAGCTATTCAGTAGTTTGGGGTCTTTTTTGTCTGATCAGATACAGAGAGTATCCTCTGGAGGGGCAGAGTCAGTGCTTTGGAACCTGTCTTGTGAAGAGCCTCCAAGGTTCGTTTTATCACCTGTGCTGTTCTCTGTTTATTTGAGGTCACTGAATGAGATCATCTGGAATTGTAGGGTTTGGTGTTATCAATATGCAGATGACATGCAGTTCTATATTTCAGAGTAATGTATAATACATAATTGTCATATATAATGTATAACAATATATTATATATAACAGTGCAGAGTTACTCTGCTCTACTGAAAGTAATAGACAGGAGTAGCCCTGCATAGAATTGCACCATTAACCTTCATGTATGTCTGTCTCTTTCTGAACTGATGCTTTGAGGCCTATTTTAAAACAGCTACATTGATTGCCGATTTGATTCTGAGTTTATTTTAGGATGTTGGGCTATAGCATTTAAAGCTCTTCACAGATTGCGCTCACCTGTCTGTGTACATGCCGATATGCCGCTTATGGCTGCGCTCACCTGTCTGAAGGACCTTTTCTCTGTGTACATGCCGATATGCCGCTTATGGTCCTCTGGGTGACACCCCTTGATTACCCCTCTGCTGAAGTTTGCCCACTGAAGGTCTACCACAGCCCATTCCTTCTCAGTAGTGACTTCTCCTTAACGGAATTGGCTTTTTGAGATGTGGGGGGGAACGACGACGACAATCCTTGGAGGCTTTTAGAGGGCATTGCAAAGCTATTTTATTTGCTTGAGCATTTAATAAGGTTTGAACAATGGCCCTTTTCTGGTGTTTTACAGATTGAATCATGTTGTTCTTTTAGTTATGAATAAAAGGCAGCATTACCTGGAAAGGTTAAGGCAGGCTATAAACATTTGTCGCCGCCATGCTTGCTGTTGATAACCCACAGCTCCAATTGTGGGCTATCTCAATAATCCCAGTTGAGTTGCTTTTGGCTTCATAGCAATCTTGAGGGTGAAAGACTAAACAGCCATTGTAATAACCCAAACAGAATGCATCGTGTTTCTGAATATGGAGTACACACAGTCTCTCCCCCACCCACCCCAATTCTGACTCGCTATCCTTGGAGTCCCACTTCCTGTGCATGACTAATACAGAGTTCAGCCAGTTTACAGAAGCTCCAGCAGATGCAGAGCTGACTAATTTTATGAATGGAGACCCCTCCCCTTGCAGAAAAAAGCACCTGCTTCTTCTGTTGTCAGTACCAGAGTAGGCTTCTCTTTGTTTCCTGCTTTCACCATTGTGGGATCTTCACCCATAAACCTTACACAAACATGCCCAGTTACACACACTATATATATCCCCCAAATCCTTAATATACCGTGCTGGGACAACAAAGAATTATTTTTCCTGGAATAGAATAGTGATGGAAATGAGATCATAATCTTGTGTTTCTGCATGCCATTGAAATTAAGGTCTAAATAAGGAAAAGAGTAAGCCCTGCAGGGCTACACGAGTGAGGAAGAAACAGGCAGGAGGTGCAGAGATGGAAGTGGCAATCTGGTGTGGAGGTGGTGTAGGAGGTGCATCCCAATACAGAGGAACTAATTAAAAGGGTAAATAGAAGGGTTGCACAGAATATTCCGACAAACAGCGGAAAAGTCCCTATAGATGATTCAGTAGAGAGAAGGTTAAAGGAGACATCACAAGAATGCACATCCTGGAGTTAAAAAGGCCTTTCAGAATGCTTTAGTACCCCTGCAGCTGTTCATATTTTTCTGTCCCTTAGCCAGGCTCCAAAACCAGATGTAAGCCTGCAGGGGGCGGGAGCAGCAGAGAATCAATGGGAACCGGAGGGTTTAAAGTACTTCCCTTCTTCCTGTCCTCCCCTCTAAGCCTTCATTCCATTCTGGTTCTCTGTTTACAGTTTTGAAATAAACATATGCCAAAATAAATTCCAAGGTCTGGCATTACAGAATCCTTGGAATGGGTCCAATAGAGGATCTGGGCAATTTCTCAGTGAAGATCTGCGGTGAAGCAAGGACTCCCACCTTGCCAAGTAGCTCCCTAGCAAACAGGAACTAGGTGCATACACAGTACACCAGCAGAACCCAGCACCTTGGACAGATCCCCGGGGCTGACATTTTTAAGGCTGAGATTTGGAGCCAGTAGGACTGCAGTTTTATCCCTCAGACTCTGCCTCTGACCCCTCCTGCAGAGCCAGGTGCCTTCAAAGGACTTGCGGTCTAGCACTTTGATGGCCTCCAGGAACTTTTACCAGATGCTTTGTCTGTCAGCATGACGACATCCTAGGTGATGCAGGTGCTAGCTCCCCAAAGAAGCGCGGGGTGCCTAGTTTCATGGAGGTTGCCTCCCAAGTGCTGATATCTCTGACTCAAAAGTCACTGTGTCAGGAGTCTCACCTTTTGTGTGGTTCAAGCTGTTGAGGTATCTGCTTCTCATCATCAGTGTCTGTGCTGTTCATGGTCTGGATTATGACAGATAATATGCAATTCTGCCCTTCACTGCCAATCAGTGATGAAGACCAGCCATCGCTCCAGGAAGATGGTCTGGTCTGAAAGAAGGGCCAGGCTCTGTCTCCATCTTGATGGCTGTACAGTAATGGACATGAAGGTCTAAAGATACATGAGCGTATGAAACTGCCTTACATTGAGTCAGATCCTTGGTCTATCAAGGCCAGTGTTGTTTATTCTGACTGGAAATGGCTCTCCAAGGTCTTCAGGTAGAGGTCTTTCCCATCACCCACTACCTGCCAGCATTGAACCTGGGACCTTCTGTATGCAAAGCAGATGCCCTACCGCTGAGCCACAGACCCTCCCTTGTATCATCAAGAGTATTCATGCCAAAGTAAAGCTATCATGGACAATGGACAGCAGCCTTTCCTGCTGTTTTTCTCACAGTATAAATATAAAGAGTTTCCTCAGCCTTGCCCCCTTGTTCTCCTTGCTAACTTCTTGCCTGTTTTTGCTTTTCTTTCCAGTTTAGTTGTCCAAGGTCAATTCCCGATGAAGCTCAACCACCGCTAAATATCCAGTGATATTTACATTTGCATGCACTAAGAATGGCAGAAGTTTCTTCTGCCCCGTGCCTCCCCTTCCACATCAAGGGATCTCAGCCGCGCTAGTGTCAAGCCCTTTGTCTTCCATTTTGTGTTTGTCAGCTTGCTGCAGCAGCTTGGGCAGAGACAGCAAAGCGGTTCGGGGCTTTGGTGTGAAGAAGCAGGATGAGACACGGCTTTTTAGGATATTGGCTTCTGCTCCTTAAAAATCTTCATTGCCAGGCAGTCAGGCTTGTTGCAGCTTAGGCAGGCCAGGAATTTGAAATGGACGTCACAAAGGAGAGCGAGTGCAAGACTGCATACCAGGGAGGACACCAGTGTCTTTGTGTAGACAGAGAAATTTCGGCAGGTACGGTCTGTGTCATAAAGCAAGAGTCATGGGAGAAGCCACGTTTGCCAGAGCTGGACTTTCTCCCTAATTGTGACAGGCACAAGAAGTTTAATTTAAATCTAACTCAGCAGCTGTAGAGGGAGAGGGATGCCACCACACACCACTGTGCTCTCTGACTCTCGTCACCTAAGGCATAGCCTCGCTCTCTGTCCTCCTGAACAGAGATAATTGGATAGTGGAGTGCCCTTGTGGCACAGCAGCGTACTCTAGGGTCCTCAATTAATTGCCGTGAAGTATGGCTTATCTACAGCACTTTTCTCAGTATTGCATGTGTCGTGCGGGGAGGCGGCAGGGGAAAGAATGGGCAAGCCGGGTAAAATGGGAGTCATTAAAGCACAGTGACTCATGGCAGCTAATGTCGAAGTTACTCCAGAAGGCAAAATCTGGGTCAATTAAAAGCTTAGTGTCAAGGAACGCAGTACCCTGAAGGCGCTTCTTCTGTGGGGTCATAGCTTTGGGACAAGGAACAAGGCTGTCTTAATAACAGCCTGCTGTGTAGGACAGGGATTATGTTTTATGCTAGTGAATAATGGCAATGATCAGTGTTCCCTCTAAGCTGAGTTAGGGTGAGCTAGCTCACAGTTGTTTAGCCTCCAGCTCACAGATTTTTATCTTAGCTCAGGAAGGATGGCTCCAGAGCAAACTAATGTATGCAGTAGCCAGATTGCTTGCTCACAACTTTGCCAATAGCTCACAAAGTAGAACCTTTGCTCACAGGACTCCACAGCTTAGAGGGAGCAGAGGCTATGATATGTCACCTTGACTCCGGTGCCGATACAGTGCACCTCATCCTTTAAGAGTGCTCCAGCTTCCACAAATCCATTGGCCTGTGGACCAGTCTTGACTTCAAACCATGGAGAATACTGGTACTTCTCAGTGTAGAAAGGCAAGAGAAATTACCATGCAAGAGGGGAAGGCTGGCTGGAGGCAAGGGAGTTTGTTTATTGCTCTCGCCTTCTCTAGGCTAGCCTCTCTTTAGAGAACTCAGGGCAGTGTACATTCCCATTTTATCCTCACAACAACCTGTGAAATAGGGTAGGCTGAGAATGTGTGACTGGCCACAGATCACCCAGTAGACTTTGTAGCAGGGCATGGATTTGAATCCAGATGTCCCTGGTCTAACCGTTACTCACACTGGCTGTCAGTATGTGGATCTTGCACCCCAGTATGCTAAACCAGTTTAAAGAGTGAGCAGTGTAATCTCTCTGCTGGCTCTAGAAGCTGGGATCTTCTCACAAATTCTAGCTTGCTTCCTGTCAGCTCTAAGTATAGCTCACTAGTGCTCATGTCAGTAAATCAGTTGCTTCCCTGCCTGTGGATCCTAATGCTGAAAGAGGGAGCTGAGGCCTAATTGAATGTCCCTTTCTGGTGCTGTTATGTGGCCATCATTCAGTGACATCAGCATTCATCTTCAGTAAGTGGCTCTTGAAGCTCATCTGCTATTACTGCACTGAGGGATTTGCTGTACTATAAGAGACCTTTATTGCATGACAATTTGGCATTCTGAGAATCTTGGCCTTGGTTTAAAAGCTGCCCTCTAGTCCTCATGGCAGTGAAGAGGCCTGATAGCAAGAACAGTGAATAATTCCCTGAGCACAGAAGGAAGACCCTGGAGGTTGTAGCGTTAAGGTAATACCACTTTAGTATTCTGAAGACTTGTATTCTGTTCCCCAGCCTAATCCTCATCTCTGTGCCTTTCTATCATCTCATATCTTGTCAAGCATTCTGCATTCTCTGAAAGCTTTTAATCATGTAAGAAGAATAAATACTGCAAAGGATACTTTTACATGTTTTGCGGCCATAGCTCTGTAGTTCACATATGACTTCTTTAATGAATGTTGATGCAAAGTATTGTTTTACATATTTTGGCCAATAGTTCTGTAGTTTCCCATTTGAATGCTCAAATCCATGCCATTACTATTATTCTTAGTTTGTACTTGAATTCTTCAACTTCTTCCTGGGTCATCTCTATTTATTTATTTATTCGATTTGTACCCCGCCCTCCCCGTGAGCAGACTCAGAGCGGCTAACACAGTTGGTACAAAAATACCAATAAAACCACAACGATCATTTAACAAATTAAAACAAATGACATCATAAAATCATAAGGTGCTAGCGATGATTCAGTTACTTGGGGTGGCGTTCTAAAAATGTTTGCAGCAGACAGTTTCCAGCTCAGTGGTCTTCCCGAGTCACTTGATGGCCTAAGCCAGATGTTAGGGTGGAGAGCTGGGCTCGTTGATGGTAATAGTGAGGGCGGCTTCTTAGTTGAAAGCCTGGTGGAAGAGCTCTGTCTTCCTGTGGAACTGCAAAAGATCCCGCAGAGCCCTGACCTCTCCTGGGAGCTCGTTCCACCAGTAAGGAGCCACCACTGAGAAAGCCCTGGCCCTAGTAGTAGCGAGCCTGGCATCCTTGGGGCCCAGGAGGGTCAGTCGATTCTGCGACCCTGACTGCTGTGCTCTCTGGGGTATATATGGGAAATATTGTTCCTCTGGAACATTGCTGGTGAGAAAGAGGAAATCGTGGTTCTGGGTGTGGCTGCGTCTCCTGCATCTTCTGAAATGGAGATTGATGTCAAAAATGCTTTTACATAAAAAACATCTTCCTCTGCCTTTCGTGCCACCATTCAAGGCTCCACAGTTTTGATAGCTAGTTTCACTGCTACTAACATATTTAAAGAAACATTGATTATTTGATCGTATATATTTTAATGATTTGCTTTTCCTCATGGTTTGCTTTCCTTGGAGGGTCTTTACATTTGATGTTCCAGAATTTGTGAAGCCCACACAAGCTGAGCACAGGCAAATGAGGGGAGAATCCACAATACTCTTGGAGCAGCGCAGGATATGGAACATGTGAGCCCCAGGGAAGTGACCCAGTGGAATTGTAAACACCTTAAAGCTTGCCCAAAAGCTAACAGGGAACAAAAGTGCTGAGACAGCATTATT
>NW_015162492.1:1002922-1062026 GCF_001447785.1 Gekko japonicus
GAAGGGGGAGTCAGCCATTTCTAATGAGAGATTAAGGGCTGCTAATGATGGGTGCGGAAGCGCAGACAATTAGAACCTTTGCTTGTTTAAACAACACTCTCTTGTGCGCTAGAATACAGCTGATCATACTTTGGCTGGTTAGTTAATGGTCTGTGAGCCTCACAGTGTGCCTAACAGAGCATAAGACTGTTTGCTGCTGCCTCATCCCCCATATTCTCTCCTGGTTAAGAATCCCAGTAGCTGGGAAGGAAAGAAACCTCAATTGTTGGAGGTGTCCACATTCAGACATCCTGGCCAACTGGACTTGGTGTAAGGATTCCATCTTCAGTCTCAGTGCAATGTGTAAGGGGAGGTAGGAGGGCAGGAGTATGCAGGCATGACAGCTAACTAGGTTTATGCCTGTTGCAGACTAACTGGCGTCCCAGTCGGAGTCCCATTGGACTATCTAGCCCAGGGCGGCAGTGGAGGCTGCCCTCAGCCCACTAAACTAAGACCTAAGATGCAGCTGTCTTAGGCTGTGACCCACGACTGCAACTAAGCAACAAGATTTGTCATGGCTTATAGTGACTACAGAAATTAGTGGATATCATTGGATTCCAGGCTGCTGTGGGGAATTTTGAGAACTTCACTTACAGCTCCAGTGATATATTCTGATACTCTTTGGATTCCTGTTCTCAGCTCTTGTTTACAAGTAGATGGTCTCCTGCCTCCAGGTCTTCAGAGGAAATAGTGGATCATTGTAGCCCCTTGACTACAGAAATTAGTGGATATCATTGGATTCCAGGCTGCTGTGGGGAATTTTGAGAACTTCATTTACAGCTCCAGTGATGTATTCTGATACTATTTGGATTCCTGTTCTCAGCTCTTGTCTACAAGTAGATGGTCTACTGCCTCCAGCTCTTCAGAGGAAATAGTGGATCATTGTAGCTTGTGCTGTTACTCCTCACGGGCCTGTATAGATGTTGATGTTGACGGATGGGGAGATGTTGCCTGCCAAATGTTCTCTTCCTCACTTTAAGCATAAGCCTGATGTATTTGCTAGCTGAGTACCTGACAGGGCATAGTCATGGAGGAAAGAGGGCTGCTGCTGCAGGGGCCACAAGTCTTTTGGAACATTCTGGGCCTCTTGTCCAATGCCAAGCTTTCACTTAAAGAACGTTTCTAGTTCTTTTATGCAACTGAGATGTAAATACCATTCTACCCCACTGCACAATAGCAGTAGTCGTTGTTTATTACAGCCATAGACCAGCAGTATAAAACATACACTAGCGTTGTATGCATATTTATTAATAATAAAACCACTTTCCCTTACACTTTCCAGGCCAATGAGCAGAAAGTCAGTGGAATAATTGGCAAGAAAGCAGAAGGGTGCTGTTTTGAAAACAAAAATGATGTGATGCTTTTTATTAAGACCAGCCAAAATAACGTAGCATGCAGGCTTTCAGGTTCTCCAGAACTCTTCATCAGGCTGGATGATTTTTAAAGAAGCAGAGGGAAAGAAAAGGATTTTTCACGCTATGATCCTAGAGCCTCTTTGTCAGTATCCAGTGACTTTTAGTTTGCACAGGGTATGGCTGGATGTTGTTGTGACATTGAGCCCGTGGTATGCCAGGAACAAGAAGCATCGGCTAGGTCTCGCCCAGCCGAGTTATTTAGAATAGTTAGATCGTTCCCTTCCCTTCCTCAGGGACCTCAAGAAGATAGTAATTTGGCAATCAGTGCTGAGGATTTTGCGAGCTATTTCACAGATAAAATCCTGTCACTGTGCCAGGAGCTGCTGGCCAATATTGACACTGTAGATGAAGTGGAGGCCCCTTGGCCATCTTTAGGTCCAGTAACGGACCATTTCAGCCAACTCTGTGAAGCCCACCACTTGCCTCCTGGACCTGTGCCCGTCATGGCTGGTGAAAGCCAGTTGTGATGGGATACAGGGCCCCCCTGTATACATCATCAACTTGTCCCTCATTACAGGGACCTTCCTGGGAGCTCTAAAGGAGGGTGTGGTGAGACCACTCTTTTTTTAAAAAAAACAACAACCCATCTCTGGAACCCACGGATCCAGCCAACTACTGGCCAGTTTTGAACCTTCGTTCTTGGGTCAGGTGGTTGAAAGAGCGGTAGCTGAACAGCTCCAGGCTTTCCTGGATGACTCCTTGATCCTGGATTCATTCCAGTTCAGTTTCCGCCTGGGCTATCGGAAGGAGATGGCGCTGGTCGCTCCTACAGATGACCTCTGGAGACACTTGGATTAAGGCAGATCCATGCTGCTGTTATTACTTGACCTCAAACGAACCGGTACTTACACAGTATATGAATCAAAAAATCCCAACACAACTGTATATAATAGTATAGAAAATAACCTCTGTTGAATCAAGTACGTACAGTCCCACTGTATAGTGGTTATATGTTAATACAGTCACAAAGACATCAATTTCATATGGCCATTTGCATGGGAGGGAGGGCTAGACATTAAGCAAATAAACAAATAAAGTGGAAGCCATCTAGTTGAAAATGGTATTTATTTGCACCCTGCTTTTCCGCTCAGCAGGAGCAACGCTTACAACATCATTTCCCCCCTCCTTCATCTTATCGTCAGAACAACCCTGTGAGGTCAGTGAGGCTGAGGAAGAGAGTGACTGGCTCAAGGTCACCCAGCAAGATTCCATGGCAGAGTGGGGATCCCATCCTGGATCTCCCAGATAGACAATAGTCTTGACACTCTAGTCACTAAACAATATTGGCCAACCAGTAGAGTTGATCAGACGTCTCCATGATGCCTAACAGGACACACAGGTCCTTTAAAAGGGCTGAGAGCGTAGGTCCCTATTTCTGCTACAGGCTTATTGCTGAACGAGACCATGAACTTCAAGGTTGGTCACTAGGCAAATGCTCCCTGAGATGAGGACCTCTGGAAGTCTGGAATGCAGTTGGTTCTGTTGCCGTCATGGTTTTGCTGGAGAGCAACTACACAGCAGAGCACATCTGTGCATTAAGAATTGCAATTTGACATTCTCTGAATTGAGGGTGGGGGTGCAGCCCTGGAGGATTATTTTGTCTATTGATCATCCAGTTTCATCAACCACCTGCTGACACAGTAATTGCACAGGGAGGGGAGCATCCTGAACGGCTTTGTTAGTAAACAGGATCCGTAAGCAGGCTTAGCAGTTCCTCCCGACAGAAGACGCTCCAGAGCAATACCCGTCTCCTCATTCATCTCACAGGGTTCTGGTACAAGAGGGGCTGTTCCCTTTGACAACTTAATTTGCAGCTCGCTAAGGACTCTGCATGTCTCTTGAGAAACCTGTATAAGGGTCAAGAAGCGACAGTTAGACCCGGATATGGAACAACTGATTGGTTCAGCATAGGAAAAGGAGTATGACAAGGATGTATATTGTCACCTTGCTTATTTAATATATATGCAGAGTACATCATGCGAAATGCTGGCCTGGATGAATCACAAGCGGGAATTAAGATTGCTGGGGAAAAGATCAACAACCTCAGATATGCAGATGATACCACTCTAATGGCTGAAAGTGAAGAGGACCTAAAGAGCCTCCTGCTCAGAATAAAAGAGGAGAGTGCAAAAGTGGGCTTGAAGCTCAACATCAAAAAACTAAGATCATGGCATCCGGCCCCATCACTCCTTGGCAAATAGAAGGGGAAGTCGTGGAAGTAGTGACAGACTTCACGTTCCTGGGATCCCAGATCACCGCAGACTGTGACTGCAGCCATGAAATTAAAAGACGCCTGCTCCTTGGGAGGAAAGCGATGGCGAACCTAAACAGCATGATAAAAAGTAGAGACATCACCCTGCCAACAAAAATCCGCATGGTCAAAGCAATGGTATTCCCAGTAGTCATGTATGGCTGCGAGAGCTGGACTATAAGGAAGGCCGAGCGCCGAAGAATAGATTCTTTTGAACTATGGTGCTGGAGAAGACTCTTGAGAGTCCCTTGGACTGCAAGAAGAACAAATCAGTCAATCCTAAAAGAAATCAACCCTGACTGTTCCCTGGAAGGCCAGATAATGAAACTGAAGCTCAAATACTTTGGCCACCAAATGAGAAGGGAGCACTCACTGGAGAAGACCCTGATGCTGGGAAAGATTGAAGGTCAAAGAAGACGGGGACGGCAAAGGATGAGATGGTTAGACAGTGTCATGGCTGTGAGAGTTGGACTATAAGGAAGGCCGAGCGCCGAAGAATAGATTCTTTTGAACTATGGTGCTGGAGGAGACTCTTGAGAGTCCCTTGGACTGCAAGAAGAACAAATCAGTCAATCCTCAAAGAAATCAACCCTGACTGTTCCCTGGAAGGCCAGATAATGAAACTGAAGCTCAAATACTTTGGCCACCAAATGAGAAGGGAGCACTCACTGGAGAAGACCCTGATGCTGTGAAAGATTGAAGGTCAAAGAAGACGGGGACGGCAAAGGATGACAGGGTTCGACAGTGTCATAGATGCAACGAACATGAAGTTGAGCAAACTTCAGAGGACGGCGGAAGACCGGAAGGCCTGGCGTGATCTGGTCCATGGGGTCGCAAAGAGTCGGACTCGACTGTGCGACTGAACAACAACAACAAGGACTGTGTTTCCTTTTTTGTCACATCTCAGTCTGTTTTGCTGATTGATTTTAAAAAAAACAACTTTTAGCCAGCATTAAGTATTGAGCGCAAAGAGATTAAAACAGCGTGGTTAGCATAAACCCTGCAGAAGGATTTTCCATTGTTCCTTCAATAAATCCTTTTTGCTTGGTGCAACTGTGAATTGATGACATCCTCTAATTCCCACCACCAATAAAAACATTTGCTGCAGGAAAGAGAGCCAAGATCATCCTGGTCCGAAGGCTGTTCATTTTAATGGGTGTGCACAGTCTTCATTGCAATATGGACACTCCTTCCTTACCCCCGGCCTCTCAATTATATTTCTAGAGTTAAAAAAACAATAGCTCTAGACATTGGCAGCAGTTCTTCAGAGATTGCTGTTGTTTGGATGTAGCCTCTTACCTGAATTTGTTTGTTTTCCTTGCAAGGAAACTAATGACCAGCTCCTTGGGGTCCCACACATACACAGCCCTCTAGCTAAGACACAATAAATTGTGCAAAATAAGATAAATTGGGCATATTTGCACAGTTCAGAGAATATGAAGATTAAAACAGCGTGGTTAGCATAAACCCTGCAGAAGGATTTTCCATTGTTCCCTTCAATAAATCCTTTTTGCTTGGTGCAACTGTGAATTGATGACATCCTCTAATTCCCACCACTAATAAAAACATTTGCTGCAGGAAAGAGAGCCAAGATCATCCTGGTCCAAAAGCTGTTCACTTTAATGGGTGTGCACAGTCTTCATTGCAATATGGACACTCCTTCCTTACCCCCGGCCTCTCAATTATATTTCTAGATTTTAAAAAAACAATAGCTCTAGACATTGGTAGCCGTTCTTCAGAGATTGCTGTTGTTTGGATGCAGCTCCTTGCCTGAATTTGTTTGTTTTCCTTGCAAGGAAACCAATGACCAGCTCCTTGGGGTCCCACACATACACAGCCCTCTAGCTAAGACACAATAAATTGTGCAAAATAAGATAAATTGGGCATATTTGCACAGTTCAGAGAATATGACTAGAATTAGTTTAAAATTTGCAGTCTGAGTTCTGGTGGCTTTTTCCTTCCCCCAGGAAGTGAATTGTTGTGTAAGCGATAGGTCTCTGCTTGGAAGAGAGACAAGCCTTGCCTTAGGCACCTGGCACGGTTTTGGATCTGCAACCGGTCCTTTGCTCTCACCTGACCTGCATAGCAGCTCTTACGGAATACGTCATTTGAAGGAGGGGGAGACAGTGATAAAGCACATCTGCCCGCTCCTTTCCCTGGTGAGGCTGCTGGCAATAGCTTCTGTTGTGCAGCCCAAAATAGACTCACGTTGGGAACTGGGAAAACGGCTGTTTTCAAAAGTACTTCCTGCGACAGCTCTTATCTCCTGATCTTGTGGTGTGATTTGTGCTGGAGGATTCATACATAGCTCTGTGTGTCTGTTTTAATGGGCCTGAGAACCCCATTCTCAGAAATGGATTTCCCTAAGATCAGTTGTGTGGGGGGAAGGGATGTTACTCTACGGCTTTAAAAAAAATGTGTGGCCATATTTGTTTGTTTGTTTAGCCAACTTATGGTGATCCCATAGGATTTTCAAGGCAAGAGATGTTCAGAGGTGGTTTGCCATTGCCTGCCTCTGTGTAGTGACTCTGGTATTCTTTGGTGATCCCCCATCCAAATACTAATCAAGGCTGACCCTGCTTAGTTTCTGAAATCTGATAAGATGGGGTTAGCCTGGTCTAGCCTATTCACGCACTAATATGAAAGTGCAGTATCTCCCAGTGTACCAAAAAATCAAACTGAAGACAAAGTTTAAGTCAGACCAAAGATATAAACTCCTCCTCTGCTTGAAGAGAGCAGATAAATAATCTAGCACTGGAGTCAGATAAGACCTGGATACCAAATCAATAGTTTAAACACAAAGAGCAATATTTATTTGGCAGTGACCTCAGTGAAGGGTGTGTGTGTGTTAATGAATGTTAAGCATTATTGTATGTAATATAGGAGTACAAATATAGAGAGAAGGTATTTGGAATTTATAATGATGTTGTATTTTTAATTTTGGGGGGGGGGGGTTTCACAGATCACTAGAAGTTACTGGGCACTATCTCACCCCCTGTGTGCATAAGGCACTCAGCGTTTTTTAACATTTGTCTCTTCTCTGCATTGCTGCGGCTCTTTCTGAGCCTTGGAAGGACCATTTCTGGGACAGCAAGATTCATGCAGAGGAAAAGGTCTGAGGGTTGGTGGGCTGTAATGAGGAGGGACGATGGGGTGACCTTGCGCCTTCCTTTCAGCAGAGCTGCATTTGCAGAAGAGGAAGGAGGAGCAATTCCAGCTCCTTGTCCTTCCTCACTCCAGCCTCCCCACAGCACACATGGGTTCCTCCCATGAGTGTCCTGGGACTGATCTTTCCACTGGGGTCAGGATAAAGAGCTCCAGCAATGAACAGGAACGTGGGGATACGAAACCTTCTGCAAACAGCATGGTAGAATACTGCCCACTTCTCAGGCAATCTAGAGATGTGTGTTTAAAAAAAATCAATGCTGTAAGACTTTTACCTCATTTTAGCAGATGCATTATTAATACTAGTAATTTTTAAAATTGTAATTATGTAGACCTTCCTGTTTGGAAAACAGACTATAAATATGAACAGATGGCACCAGATTTACTGATGATCTCCCCCCCCCCCCCCCCTTTTTCTTTAGTGTTGGAGGTCTTTTGTTGTTGCTGCATAGCATGGTTCTGTGACATGCTCACAAGCACAGTTTTTGTAAAGGATGATGAAGATTTCTCTACACATTATGAACACTCCTCTCTGGAATCTGAATATTGTTCTTAGCAACTGTGGATTTCATCTGTCTGTGTATGTCTGTGTGTGTGGTGTGTGGTAAAATATGCAAGAGACCCTTAATTCATCCCCTGAATATAAATAGATCAGGAGGCAAAGTGATATGCATAGTCATTAGCCTGGAATAACTAGGTAAAAGAACGTTCCTGCTGTCTCTTCTTTTCAGACCAATCATTTGTTGTATGCCAAGTTAGTTGTTGTGGTTTCCGTCAAAGAGTCTTGGGGACTGTAGCTTGCTGGGGGTCCTGAAGAGCCTCTGTTCTCTAGTATCCTCACAGAACTATCATTACCAGGGTTCTCCATGGAGACTGTCAAACCTGTTTTATTCTGTGGAGAACAATAAGATATGGCATTTATTGCATCTGAGGGGACTTGCAGCAAACAGGGACAGAAGAGATTTTGAGATCATGCATCAAAACTAAACTGTCAGGGATCCTGGCCTTGGGGGCGCTGAGGTGGAGACTCCAATTATTACTCAGGGGAGGGGCTGTGGCTCAGTGGAGGAGCCTTTGCTTTGCATGCTGAAGGCCCAAGTTCAATCCCTGGCTTCTCCCATTAAAAGGATCAGGTAGCAGGTAATGTGAAAGACCTTTGCCTGAAATCCTGGAAAGCTGCTGCCGGTCTGAGTAGTTAGTACTGACCTCGCTGGACTGATGCCGCCCCCCCCCCCCAGCACCAAGAATACAGTGCATCACTTGCCCCAGCCTGAGAGTTCCTATCTATACCTTGTGGCTAATAGCCAGTGATGGACCTCTGCTCCATATGCTTATCTTAGCATAATCTGCCATTGGATCCAGAGGATTCCCCTAACTGTGACACGGCACATAGTGGTGTGCTTCCAGCCGCACAGTTTCAGGGACTTAAGGGCACAAGTCTTCAAAGAGGGATGACTGCTTCCCCTCATTTCCCCCTCCTGCCGCAAACCTCTGTTGTGCCACCCATTCTGTCCCTGTGGACCCATTGACCCCCCCAGGAACAAAATCTGGGGAGCTCAGTTGGCAAAAGGGGGAAGTAGGAAACTTTTACTCTGCAAAGTCTGCAGATCAAATACACACCACCAATATTCTGTAGCATCATTGAACATGGGATGACCTGGGACATTGTGTGAGCCACTGGGAGAGTTCTAATGATTTTTGTGTTAATCTCTGACAAGCTGTGAAATCAGATCTGTTTACTGTAACTAGCCTGTGAAATTTGTCAGCCCATCTTGTGCTCTTGATAGAAAGGCTTGGATTGCTCCTTCCTTCCTTCCTTCCTTCCTTCCTTCCTTCCTTCCTTCCTTCCTTCCTTCCTTCCTTCCTTCCTTCCTTCCTTGTCAAGGTTACTGCTTTTGTGGAGGTGAGTGGTGAATTGGGTTAAGTATTAAAATGACGTAAGGGAGATCTGGATTCATAGTTTTGTTTAGTCACTGCATGATCTCAGCCAGGCATGCCCTCTTAACCTTTGTTGAGGGTGAGATACAGATGCCTGAGGTAAAATAAATACAGGCTGACTGGTTCAGCCCATGAAGGTGCCAAGTAGATTGTTGGTATTGGGATACTGTGCTGACCAGTTTTGTCACAGGGCTTTTCCCATTTCCAGCTGAGAGAGCTCCACATCCCACAGCATGTCCTTCTTGTTTCCTCTACCCATCTGTCAGTTAGGGTTGATCCTGAACTTTACTGGGGTCCATGGCAGCTGTCCAATCATGCCAGCCCCTGACACCAGCCTTACATCTACCTGTGCTGTGCTTCCAGTCACCCAACCCTGTTTTCTACAGATCAGGTAACAGTCAACCCAGTTCAACTCATGAATCTTTCACCATCATGTCTAATTTGCCCTTTATACTGTGCAGTGGTTAGTGCTGAAACAAATGCTCAATCGAGCATCTCTCTGTTGACGTTAAAATATCCACAGAGTCCCAAAGCCAGTCAGTGGAAGTGTAAGCGTCTGAACTGATCTGTGGTGGTGAAATCTTGGCTTCACCCCTGCAGACCAACAAATACGCTGCACAAGCAAAGTCCAGTAACCAGTTTCAGCATCCCATTTCAGCCAGTTTTCTTATAGCCCAATATGCAAGCTTGTGAAATTTTCATTTCACTTCTCATGTCAGGCATGCTGTGTCATGATTTCTTCCTACCTAGACGGATGCAACCCCTCCCACACGTTCTCCAGCAAGCCGGCTTTGTTCTCCAGGAGTCTGTTTATGTGGTGGTTGGCTTCAGCAGCTAACAGATGGCCCAGGCCCTGTGCCTCTCCTTGCATCTAAAATAGTGTGATGTTTTATTTTTAAGAAGTCACATGATTTTGAATTTTATATTCAAATTGCTTTCACCCTACTTTACTGAGGTCCTTTGATTCCATCATTACATAATGGCTGTGCTAACAGGTAAAGACTGAGGCTGTTGTTCCATGCAGGCCTTTTAAAGGTGAATTATGCGAGAGAAAGATTCCTTCAGTGTTTTTGGCAGAGCACTCATAAGGCAAAGCCAGAGATTCCTGGAATGTGTCACATGAGTTGCATCTCATTTTGTTAGGCTGCGCTTGGTACCAAAAGATCTGGTTCACCATTGGACTGGTGGATAGAGAAACATGGCTGTTCTGCCTTGGAGATTATAAACCCCTTTCGGTTCTTTGAGTCTGCTCTCAGCACTTTAATTCAGATGGCAAATTTGCTATTCCACATGATGCTTTTACTTAGAGAGCCGCTAAACATTTCCATCTAGAAGCAAAATGTCTTTCTATTTTTGGACTTAGGAACCAAGGCCCTTTGGCTCCATCATCTCAGGCACAGAGAAGCAATTTTGTCTGGAGCTCATCTCTCCCATTTTTCTTTGCAAAAACAAGTCAGCTCAAAGTTTCTGACTTGCTCAAAGAACTGGTAACAGTAGGCTGGTGGTAGTTTTTCCCCATGGGAGGTAGTGATATTTTCCCACTGAGATCTGTGCCCTGAAAAAAGAGACAAGTTCCAGGATTAGAGCTCCTCTTTCTGAAACCGGGACACATTGCTCTGCCATAAGGATAAAGGGTACAGCATCCTGAGTTTGTGATGGAAGAGCAGGATATATTTTGACTGTATACTGTCTATGGGTGTGCATTCAGTTTATCCGAGCCAGGAAAAAGCCCCCCAAAATACCTTACCAGTATTTTGGGGTTATTTTTTCAGCTGGATATCATCTGGCCTAGCCTGATACGGCCAAGCCCGAAAAAATCTCAAAAATATTGCTACATTGGGAGATTTTTCAGAGCTTATTCTTTTGCAAAAGGAAATAGGTAGGGTGTACTAATTATGCAAAGAACCATGCTGTCTTCTGCCCACCTCCCCTTCCATACATGTGAGTTGATGGGTTATCTTCACAAAAAAAAAATGCACCTCAGATTAACTGGGCTGTCATCTCAGCCTAGCACTAGCTGGTTGGCTGGCTAATTAATTAATTAATCCCATCTGTAACTCGCCATGTCCCACTTCCTGCTACCTGCGGAGCCTGTGCTTCCCATTATGAGTTCTGACCCAGTTTAAATTTCCATTTTCTGTTTCTTCTATCATTCTCTGCTCCAAAAAGTATGTTTTATGCACCACTATACAGAGAGGTCTCCAAACTGTGCTTGTTATCTGTTCTTCTGCTTCTGGAAGCCAGCCTTTGCTGGGAAATCTACTTTGGAAGTTGTCAAGAGTCTGCATCAAGCGGGGTGGCAGCAGTGTTCCCTCTAAGCTGAGTTAGTGTGAGCCAGCTCACAGTTTTTTAGCCTCCGGCTCACACATTTTTGCCTTGGCTCAGGCAGGAGGGCTCCAGAGCCAACTAATTTATGCAGTAGCCAAACTGCTCGCTCACAACTTCCATGCCAGTAGCTCACAAAGTGGAATTTTTGCTCACAAGACTCCACAGCTTAGAGGGAGCTTTGGGTGGCAGCCTCGTTAGCACAAGCAGTTGCGTGGGGGTGGGGGGGGGTAAGAAAAGGGAAGTGCTGTAAGAAGGAATGGATGTTTATCAGAATTAGGATTACTCTAGGAACCATGGATTATCTGATAAGGAGTGGACAGTTGTATGTACATCTGATAAAGAGCTGATTGCTCTGCTTTTGAAAAAGGGAACAAGATGAGGTTCTCTCCACTTGCTGCGTTGGGAGGTTCAGCATTAATCAGATGAGTGACATACTTCAGCAGAAAGTACTAGTTTACAGAATATGAATTGAGTTAGTGGAGGCCATCAACAAAGGAAGGGTAGAACTCATCTCCCCTCCTGCCCCCTTTACAGGGGACTAACATGCCCTGTCTTCATTTGAGCCAGCTAAGGAGGATGGCAGGTGCAGATTCTGTACAGGCACATCATGCCATAGGTCTCCAGAGTCAAATCCAACATGGGAATGCCAAAATAAAATACTGAAAGCTATCTGAATAAGGGTAGTTCAATGTTGACCCTTTCTCCTTGGGATGGTCAGTGTATCCAATTCTCAACATGGCCTCATCTGTGGACACTTAAATCCAGAGACCAGAACCATGAACAGATAAGATAGCTACTAGTGCTGCTTCAGTTATTTTGATTTTGTTTGTTTGGTTGGTGTTTTTACATTCTTCAGGTTTGTAGAATGTAAAAACACCAAACAAACAAACAAAATCAAAATAACTGAAGCAGCACTAGTAGCTTAAAAAAGCCCTCTCAGTGGTTGTTCTGGAGGCTCCTAGGCAACTGCAACATTATTGCCAGCCTTGAAGTCTTGGTTTCTGTCAGTAAAAGGCAGGGGGAGGAAGGGGGAAGGGCCCCCTTCCAGTAGTGGTTTGGCTTTTGAGGGAGCACTTATCAGAGTCAGCCCCACTAGCAACCACCATGTGACTTGTATGACTCACCCACTCTGTTAGATACTTGCTAGTGTTCATTATCAGCCACCTCATGAAATTGAGTGTAGTGTAGTGGTTAGAGTTTCAGACTGGGATTTGGGAGACTCAGGTGTGAGTTCCCATTCTGCCATGGTGTACTCTATTTTATTTATTTGTTTATTGATTTCACTTATATCCCACCCTATCCCATGATGGGCTCAGGGTGGCTCACAACAGAGATAAAAACAATAAATATACAATTTAAAATCAATTAAATAAAAACAGAATGGCAACAGAGAATAAACATCAGTCCAAAGCAGTTTAATACACTTCTTGTTAGGTGTTAATAGGATAGTATGCATCTGTAGGCCTACTATGGGCAGGGGAGGCTGAGATGGTAAAAAAACATCCGCCGCTTCAACCAAAGGCCTGGCGGAACAGTTCCAATGTACAGGCCCTGCGGAATTGTATTTTGGGCCATTCATACACTCTCAGCCTACCCTAACTCATAGGGCAGGGGTCATTTCCAGCCGGAACAAGCCAGGATGGCGTTCCCTGCCCACCTACTAATAACCCTAACCCTACTAACCCTAACCCTAATAAACCTCTGTAATAACCCTAACCCTAATAAAACTAACTCTAACCCTACTAACCCTAACCCTAATAACCCCAACCCTAATAACCTTAACCATAACCCTAATAATCCTAATCCTAACCCTAATAACCCTAACCCTAGTAACCCTAACTCTAATAACCCTAACCCTAACAATCCTAACCCTAACCCTAAAAGTAATAACCCTAACCCTAGTGACCCTAACCTCTTTCCTTCACCCCGCTTGGAGGGGGAAAGGAATGGAACCCAGACGCTTCTGCCTGTCAAAGGGGCCGGCATGCCTGAGATCCTTCCTGCCTACTTTCATTCACCCTGCTTGGAGGCGAAGGAAAGGGAGATGTCAGGGTGTGTGGCATATGCAAATAAGTTATGCTAATAAGTTATGCTAATGAGCTCCTGCACCTCTTTTTCTACCAAATGACCCCTGCCATAGGGTATCTGTGAGGTTAAAATGGAGTAGAGGAGAATGATGTAAGCTGCTTCGGGTTCCCATGGTAGGCAAAAGTGCGGTCTAAATGAAGTAATTCAATAATAAATATAGCTGAAGATGGGGGCAGAGAAAGGGTTAGTTGGTTGGTGGGTGGGAAGGAGAAAGGGAAGCAGGGAAAGGTGAGGGTATGGGGGCTACCAGGAAGAAGAAAAGAGGAAATATTGTGGGGAGGTGCAGGGGAAAGTGAGGTTCCCCAGACACATTCATGCAGGTTCTACTGTATAACTGGTTCCAGGGCAGCACCATGCAGAGTTGGGAAAGGCTGCAGTGGTGAGAGCAGGAGGGAACAAGGGGGGGGGGCAGAGAAAGGTAGGTTAGCTGATATGTGGGAAAGGAAGAAGCAGGAAAAGGGGAGGGGATATGGGGCCTTTCAAGGAAGAGGAAATTGTGAATGAGGGGAAAATAAGATTCCCCCACAAGCCCTTGCGGGTTCATTGCATGTTAAATTTGATCTCTGCTGCTCTGGTCACTTCTTTGTTGCAGTTTCATATTTCTAAAAATGCTTAAAATGTAGCAGATACTGTACATAGGACCCTACCTGCAAATGTGGACAAAAGGCGAAACAGGAGGCATGAGACAAGGGACAGCTTCTCCCATGTGCCAGCCGAGAAAGCTGCCTTCAAGCCACAGGGATACTTGCGTTATATTGATATATAAGATATAAAGACAAGATAGCTGCGTTTGCCTGCCTTCCCTTAAGCTGATCCATGTACGCCGCTTAAGACCTAACGTCAAGAATTGTTAGTCTCACAGGATTGAAAGAGAGAGCCTGGGTGAAGCCAGGGCAGCGATTCTCAGGCAATGTTCCACTGACACTGTTCCTGCTGCTAAGTGCTGACAGTAAACTCAGGGGTTGTCAGCCCAGCTCTGCCAAGCCATCCGTCTCCAGTCTGATAATGGTTGGCAACTGGGGGAAATGTGCAAAATCATAATTCGTGATTTTTTAGAAAATAATTAAAAGCCGAAGCTGCCTAATCTTCTGGCTAAACTCCTTTCCTTGATGTCAAGGTGGATCTCATGGGTTGTGTGTGGCAGAGAAACACTGTCCCTCTCCCTCCCTCTCTCCCTCCCTCCCTCTCTTAAAGGCCATATTCAGCAGTCAACATTAGGCTGTGAGCCCATGAATGGCCAGCCCCTTGGATAAAACTCACAAGTTGATCTTACAGAAAAGGGCTGAGGGTAGGCAGAAGAGGTAATTGATGTAAGTGGCTTTACTGAGCCATGTCTCAAACGGCCTCATAGCACTCAAGTGGAACCTTCAGGTTGCTGTAAGCCATCTTGCCTTGCTGGAGGATGCTTTCAGTCAAATGGGAGAAAGACTTGGGCACTCAGGGAACTACTGTCTATTCCAAGCAGCAGGCAAACAAGGCCCCAGCAGTGTTCATTTCTTTGTTTAATTGAAGAGCAAGCTGATTCACTTCTTAGAAATTGGACCTGCCTCTTTTTGGTGCTGCCTCACAGAGATCACAACAGAGGTAGAATGCAAACATATGTCTGAGTGATCTTGATTCTTCAGCCTATGAGTTACCAAGAAAATCCATATTAGTACAAAGAAAGCTCTTTTCAGTTATTGAGCTGTATTATTACAGCAATGTCTTGGCCTTGTAAAAACACCCTGAAGCATGTGTATTGAGGGGCTGCTAATTTTTGTGTTTATTTCTTTAGAAACTGGGTACTGTGAGTATCAGGGAGTTTGATCCAGTCAGTTTTCCCATTGGTAGAAAAGGGAGGAAAGAGCTTCTTTGACCACACAAAATGGCTATTCTGGGGATCATGGGACCTGCATGGACAAAAGCCATGTGGGATGGGAGGGGATATAGTGGAGAGGAGCAAAAAAACCCTGCAAAGATCCCTCCTAGGGTCTGATATCCATTTTGTGGATCCTATTGTAAGCCAACATGAGACCCACCGAATCCAATGTGGCTACGTATGGTGGCCCGCTAGGCACTTGACCAAGCTTCTGGTTTTACTGTCTGGCTGGAACTGCAAAAAATTGTGGGTGAGGTGGTACAGGAATCAAACACTACCTGTTGGACCGTACCATAGTCCTTATGTGATGGGCTGTGTCTGGCTTGGTTGGTCATGAGTTGTGCTAGACGGTTCTAGACTTTCCTGGTAGGAACTGTTGATATTGGTGGATATATTTGGGGAGGTCTATCCAGAGGATTGTGTCATCCCTTACCTTCTGTGTAAGATCCAGTTGAGCAGCCATGTTGGTCTGAAGCAGTAGAGCAAAGTTTGAGTCCAGTGCCACTTTTAAGACCAACAAAGTTTTATTCAAGTCTATGTAAGGTATTACTGGTATTCCTGATCACATGGCCCCTCCAAGCTGTGGAGTCTTGTGAACAAAAATTCTACTTTGTGAGCTACTGGCATTAAAGTTGTGAGTGAGCGATTTGGCTACGGCATAAATTAGTTTGCTCTGGAGCCATCCTTCCTGAGCCTAGACAAAAAATGTGTGAGCTGGAGGCTAAAAAACTCTGAGCTAGCTCACACTAACTCAGCTTAGAAAGAACACTGCTCCTGATCACATGACCCCTCAAGCCTCTGGTAGGGGTGTGTGGGATGGCAGCCCAGCCTAGCCACTTGCAACAGCCTGCTACAACGATTACTTCAGAAACAAACCCTGTCTAATACCTTTAATTAAGACCAACCCAAAGAACCAAAAACCCAGTGTGTAATGTTTTGAGTTCTCCAGAACTCTACATAAGGTTTGGAGGCTGCAACACAGACGCAGGTAGCAGCCTCAAATATGTTTTATTATGCTGTTTATAGCCCGCCTTTCTCACAGACACTCAAGGCCGATTACACAGACACGGGGAAAGGGGCTGGGCAGCTGGTCTCCCTCGGCCATTGCCTTGTGCTCACCCTTTTTGCAGCCCTGCTTGTGGGCCTCAGCTGCACAGGGCATTGTCTGGTGTGGTGCCCGTAGAAGGCGAGAGCCCAAGCTGAGCCTCTAGCGATTAGGCAAAGGCAAGGTCTTCTGCAGGAAGGCTTCCCCTCTCCTGTCCACAGTAAGAGCAACTCATCCTTTTCAAATGCAGCATCCTTCATGATTTCCTTTCCTCGACCTTTTGCCATTAAGCTGTCATTTGGGGAAGTCCATCCATAATTTTTCCTTGGGTCAAATGAAATTAAAAAACCACTAGTATAGGCAGCAGTCGAAGCCTATTTCTAAAACCTCAGTTTTGTTTTTTTAAGATAAAAGCCCACGTAAAAGGGAGGCCTTGAAAATGCCCTCCCTCAAGGTTCCTTAGATAACACAATGAGCCTTGCACCTTCCTTCTGGAGTGTAGAAATGGGCTACAGCTCCTGCCTTGCTGTTCCAAGACAGAAAAGCAATTTAACCAACCTGTTTACAAAACTGTTCTCCCTTTGGGATCCACACTGGCAGAAAGGAAGAATGCGATCTCTCTGATCAGACAGCTGAACAAGCAACGGCAGGATGGCTTTTCACTGGAGGGAAAACACAAACCTGCTGGCTATGCAGTATAGTATTTCCAGAGCTTTAACTTCCTGTTTCTGGGGCAAATGTAGTGACGGATGTCAGGGACAGAACACAGACTGCTGTTAATGCCCAGAGCCTTATGGTCTGCATGCTAAAAACAATAAAATTCTTTTTGATGAGAGAATGAACATGACACGACAGGAGTCTTTAATATTTACCAGGATGAAAGGCAGGGAAGGTCAGATGGATGGATGAGCACTTTTCTTAGCGCTCTGTTTCTCCCGTGTGCATTCTGCCACGGAATCTGCTCTTTCGTTCCACATACCTAACTACAGACTCTAAAGACCAGCAGCAGGTTAGCAAGAGAGCCAGTGAATTCAGTCCCATTTGGAACACTTGCCTATTGCCATGACATTTTGCCGCTGCAGTGGCACGAAACCAGACAGTGGTGTTGACCTTCCTCTCTACACTGGAAGAAGCAGTCTGCCTGCAGGCAGAGACCATTGCTACACACACACCACACACCCTGGTAGCTTGGCAGAATGTTAATATGGAAATTACCAGCTGTCCCCAGTTGTAGGGGAAGGAATGTTTTCAAATAAGACATTCCAGAACATCACCTGTAATTACAGAGCTTTATTTAAGAGGCTTTTAAAGACTCTTACAGTACAAAGACTGTTATGGTTCTGTAGAGGAAAGGAGATAATTGCAAACGGGCTTTGGAGGTTCATGTGTAGAGATTACTGAAGTAAGGAGCTGCTGGAGATGAAGCATAATTTATAATCTAGTTATGTTTTTCATGCATTAATTCAGGGATTACAACCCCATTCTCCCTCCCTCGCCAGATCAGACAAATACTACAAAGCTCAGTTTCTCGTATTCATGATAGAGAAGTTTGAAAGTGCAAGGGATATGTGGGCAGATATTCAACAGAGTGCTGTTTCAAAGCTCCCAGTTTCTAGTGTATAGCGATCTTGCGTGTTATGCCAATAAAGGTTATTGGAAATTGGAATTGGTATAGCGATCTTGCAAATAAATCCAAAAGTTACAGGCTCTTTTTTGTTTTTGCTAACCTCGTTGCCCGTCCACACATATCTTTGTTAGCCATATATGGCCCATCATTCTGAACCTGGCCACCAGAAATTATTGTTACTTGCCACGGGCAGCTTGAAAAGTGTCTAACGATCTGGTTGATGGTTTTGACAAGGAAATTTTTGTTTTGTGTTTTGCCACCAACAAAAATCAGGGCTTTGGTGTTTAACACCCCCCATATACCTTCCTCGCCAGATCAGACGAATACTACAAAGCTCAGTTTCCCGTATTCATGATAGAGAAGTTTGAAAGTGCAAGGGATATGTGGGCAGATATTCAACAGAGTGCTGTTTCAAAGCTCCCAGTTTCTAGTGTATAGCGATCTTGCGTGTTATGCCAATAAAGGTTATTGGAAATTGGAATTGGTATAGCGATCTTGCAAATAAATCCAAAAGTTACAGGCTCTTTTTTGTTTTTGCTAACCTCGTGGCCCGCCCACACATATCTTTGTTAGCCATATATGGCCCATCATTCTGAACCTGGCCACCAGAAATTATTGTTACTTGCCACGGGCAGCTTGAAAAGTGTCTAACGATCTGGTTGATGGTTTTGACAAGGAAATTTTTGTTTTGTGTTTTGCCACCAACAAAAATCAGGGCTTTGGTGTTTAACACCCCCCATATACCTTTTATGACTGTTGTTTGTTCCTTCTTCCAGTTCCACAATAGAAACCCTGACTACAGTCTACTATCTGAAACGGACGCCAGGGATGGGTCCCTCCAAACTCACACTAGCTCCATCTGCCAGCTTTAGGCTTCTAAGACAAGCTTGTGACCTGAAAAGGAGTCCTCATAAAAACCATTTGTTTGGTGCTCTGTGTAGCAACAGGCAGCCTGCAGGCCAGGTTGGGCCCCATCTGGGTGTTCCATTGCCAGTTGCAGAGAGGACAGGAGAGTGTGGATGAGAAGCATCTGTGTAAGAAGGGAAAGGAGTTTGTAAGCCGCTCTGAGACTCCAAGTGAAGGGCGGGGTATAAATCCAATCTCTTCTCTTCTCTCTTCTCTGTGATGACATGAGCCGGCAGACCATTTAAGAGAGGTGGAGCTTTATTATTATTGTTATTGTTGTTGTTATATCACCCCATCCTGACTTGTGCCAGGCTCTGGGCAATTTACAACATGATATTAAGCCTTAAAAAGGTAAAGGTAAAGGTTCCCTTGCTCGAAAGCCAGTCAAATCCGACTCTAGGGTTGCGGTGCTCATCTCCGTTTCAAAGCCAAAGAGCCAGCGCTGTCCGAAGACGTTTCCGTGGTCATGTGGCCGGCATGACTAAACACCAAGGTGCACGAAATGCTGTTACCTTCCCACCGAAGTGGTACCTATTTATCTACTTGCAATTTCTTGCTTTCGAACTGCTAGGTTGGCAGAAGCTGGAGCTAGAGATGGGAGCTCACTCCATCATGCGGCACCCGGGTCTCGAACTGCTGAACTACTGACCTTCCACAGCCTGCAGTTCAGCGTCTTAACCACTTGAGCCAATATAAAAACATCAAATATCATAACATCAATAACCTTATAAATGGGGGGAGGGAATCTTCCAGCCAGCCATCATTTCTCAAAAGTATACCCTGAAGTAACTCTCTTTGCTGCCCACTTGCTTGCATTTTGTTGCGCTGTAATCACACAGAGAAATATTGAAAAGTAAGTGCCCCAACATGCCGCTGGCTGCTTAAAGAAGATGCCCGGTTCAGGCACCTCGGAGGAAGGCCCAGATGTTGTCATGAATGCATGGAGATCTTACATTCCACTCCGAGACACAAACAACTGCTTTCCTCATCAAAATGGCTGAACAGGGTTGTCAGTAGGGTTCCCATCCTCCAGGTGGTGGCTGGAGATCTCCTGGGATAATAGCTGATATCTGGGTGACAGAGACCCATTCCCCTGGAGAAAATGGCTGCTTTGGGAAGTGGAGTCCATGGCACTATATCCCGCTGAAGTCTCTCCCCTTCCCAAACTCCACTCTCCCCAGATTCCACCCTCCCCGCAAATCTCCCGGAATTTTCCAGCATGGAGCTCTTAGCCCTAGCTGTCAGTGCTGATAAATGTTCAATAGCAGTGGCATGTGAGTCTTTGCTAACTAGAAGACAAAGCTAAGAGTTTCGTCTTTTATTAACTTTTTTTAGTGGGTTTATTTTTGCTGAGAGAATTGCTTAACTGGGCATCTTTTAGAGGCGTTACACAATTGAGCAGCTGGGACGAAGTCTGGACTGTGAGGTGCTGATAACTTTATATTGTGGGGTGAGTGGGTTGTATACCTTAACTTTTAAATGTAAAATGCAAACGAAGCCTTTAGGATAGAATGGAACAGAAATCTAAACAGATGTTTTAGAAACTCCTCTTACAATTGTCAGGGATGTATTCTGATCTTGAGTATCTGGAACCTGGAATTTGCTCAAGGGTTCTGCTCTTGTATTTTCAGCCTTGGATACCAGCAAGCCAGCTCCCTGGGAACCTGTCCTGTCTTCTTTGTACCTGTAAAGGAAGGGCTTTTAAGCTGGCAGGTGCAGCTTGCTGTACTCTGCCTCTAATTGCTACCCAGGGGACAACCATTCTGACTGGAGTGTACTTCTCTAAAGAGCAGGGAGAGAGGACTGCCACTCCTGTTCAGCTCATGGGTGAGGGAGTGTGGGGAAAGTCTGCTTTTTTATATGCAAGATCTGAGCCTGTGCCCAGGGCTATGTGTCCTCTGTGCCCCACGGATCAAAATCCCATGCTTAGACAACCCCTTGTTGTGTGGGTATGTTTACAGTGTAAAGTATGCAGGCTAAATGTGCTCGGTTTGCATGATTTATTCCACTTAGCGTTTTGAAATTGCATATTTGGCGTTGCAAAGGGATAGCAGGAGCACTGTGGTAGAATGCCTGTGCATAGATAGATTAAAGCAAGAGGGATGCTGGTGGGAGGGTGGGGGGTCACCATATTCATGCTACACTTCGTGCCATCTGAGCTGACTCCCCATTCTGGATTGTCTTCTGGAACATAATTCGTCATGCCGGTTTTAACCAGGGCTCCACATCTTCTGTGCTAAAAACAAAACACATTAATTAAAAATTCTGCACCCCAAAATTCTGCAATCCAGATTCTGTGTCAAGAAATGCTAGAAATGGTATGTATAAATTATTTGAACCCATCTGCATCATTCTGTATGTTTACTGTTTTGCACAGTGCAACCAAACAAATCAGCAGTATCAGCCCTTGTCTTCTGCCATGTGCAGTGCTGCATTTGCCATGGTATTTTTAAACTACTGTAGTCACCTCATGCCCCAGTCTTGACCTGAGTTCTCTTGTTCCTTGCAGGCTTGCCGGGATTTCCTCGATTTAGCAGAGACCCATAGTCGAAAATGGCAGCGGGCACTCCAGTACGAGCGTGAGCAGCGGACCCGGCTTGAGGAAACCATTGAGCAGTTAGCCAAGCAGCACAACAGCTTGGAACGGGCCTGCCGAGGAGCCCCAGGACTCACTGTGAATACTGTCACCCGCGCACCCAAAGGTGAGTTTCCGCCTCCATCTCATCTCTGGCAACTACTCCTAAGACAAATGACTCCTGCCTTTCATAAAGTTCTTTCTTTCTCAGAACAAAACAGTGCAGGCAAGCTTCATTGTGCTGTGTTGGTGAGCAAGGGTGTGATGGTGGTTATGCTTCTGATTATGTATGAGGAAGAGCCCTGCTGGGTCAGACCAGTGGAACATCTAGTCTAGTATCATATCTTTCACAGTGGCCAATCAGTTATTATGGAAGGCCAACCGCAGGGCACAAGAGACCAAGGCTATCAAACCCACCAAAGTTGATAATAGGGCAATGCCAAGGAATGTTCAAACTATTGCACAGTTGCACTCATTGCACACAATAGCAAGGTCATGCTCAAGATCCTACAAGCTTCAGCAGTATGTGGATAGAGAACTGCCAGAAGTACAAGCTGGATTTCGAAGAGGTAGAGGAACTAGAGATCAAATTGCCAACATCTGCTGGATTATGGAGAAAGCAAGGGAGTACCAGAAAAACATCTACTTCTGCTTCATTGACTACACTAAAGACTTTGATTGTATTCCCAGTAGTAATGTATGGCTGTGAGAGTTGGACCATAAGGAAGGCCGAGCACCAAAGAATAGATGCTTTCAAATTATGGTGCTGGAGAAGACTCTTGAGAGTCCCTTGGATTGCAAGGAGATCAAATCAGTCAATCCTAAAAGAAATCAACCCTGACAGTTCCTTGGAAGGCCAGATACTGAAGCTGAAGCTCAAATATTTTGGCCATCAAATGAGAAGGGAGCACTCACTGGAGAAGACCCTGATACTGTGAGAAAGGCGGGCTATAAACAGCATAATAAAAGAAGAAGGGGACAGCAAAGGATGAGATGGTTAGACAGTGTTATCGATGCAATGAACATGAAATTGGGCAAACTCTGGAGGATGGCGGAAGACAGGAGGGCCTGGCGTGATGTGGTCCATGGGGTCGTGAAGAGTCAGACTTGACTGTATGACTGAACAACAACAACAAATCCATGGTCCGGGGAGAATATCCAAACTGTCAACCTGATCTTTTAGGGAGATTGCACTCCCATTCAGAAGAGGCATTTCCCCATCCAGCTGATTCACAGAGTCCCCCAGGATCATCTTTTCTATCTTGGCTTGTTTGAGCTTCAATTTATTATTCTGCTGCTTTACTTGGAGCAGATGAAAACAGACACTGCTGCACCGCTGGTCTCTAGGCATGCTAGTAGTGATGGTGCATCTACTAAATGCTACAGGCTCCTTAATTGGTACATCTGAAAGGTCTCCAGTCCAATTTTCAATATCTGAAAGAGCCACCGCTTCCCAGTGTTGTAGGATAAGTCATTTGGTCCCACAGTGCCCCTTAAGAGTAGGCTCCGTCTCTGACAATGCAATCTTCCATGTAGACAGGACATATCCCAGGATTAATTTGAAGGCAGAAAATCTCAAGGGTGAGTAAAGAATGAAGCTAATTCTTCCACAGCTTACCAAATGCAATACTGGGACAAGGCCATTGCTCGTAAGCTGAAGATCTACCATGTGCAGTACATTTTCCGTGACAACGATGAAAGCAATTCTAAAGGAATGAGATTTGCCCACTGAAACTGCAAGGCAATTTTCTGCTGATGGATTGTCATCTTGAGTCTAACAAAGACATTTTGATGTTCTAGATAGGTGTCCATGGTAATTGAGGGGGGGTGCATTTGATATATTTAATGTATGGACTTCCTTTCGCATTTCATTTAAGTTCTTATTCAAGTGATGGCTCATATGTCATGCTTTGAAAAGCACAATATTTTTTGCCCTGTAGAAGCTTTTCTGTTGATTTCAGTGCTGAAAATTGTCAGTGTCAGCTGAAACTCGGGGGCCAAATCTAGCAATGGCCACAAAGGCAAATGTGTTAGTGCACAATTGGGGGTGGATGGATGCAGAGTACACATTACCTTCATTAAGAACTTGTAAATGTGGATCTGAGATTTGGAAACAGATTCCAGGGGGTACCCCTACTAGGGGGTACCCCTACTACTATTGTCAAGACTAGACTTGACATTTTTAAAATTCCAGCATAAGCTTTCTCCAAATTGGGAATCCACAATCCAGTAAAAACTGTCTAGTCTTGAAAGTGCTACAAGACTTCTGTTTTTTAGTTCCGGTTTTGGCGTTCGCCATGGCAGCCGCTTTCTCCCGATCTCCGGGAGACGACTGCCAGAGCCCACGGTGAGGAGGGGGCGCGATTGTCCGTGCCACCCTTGGAGCCTCCGCATGAGGCTCCCAGCCATGGGGCACTAGAAGGCCCTTCCTCCGGTGACCCTGCTGGCAAAGGGGGGCTTTCTCTATGCCCCGAAGGTGCCACCGCGGAGCATCCTGAATGGGAATCTGAAATCGCACACCGGAGCAAGCGCTTGGTGGCCTAGCAACTTAAAATGAAAGCAGATTTATCATTGAAACGTGAGTTGGAGTCTAAGCGAGAAACACCAAAGAGCTAGTTGAAAACCCACCCTTTAAAAGCGAGGGAGAAACTCTTCCCCGCTAACTTTTACTAAAAGTAACCAATCCCCAAACATGGTGCCCACGAGGAAAGATGAGAAAGACAAACAAGTGAAACCTAAGCTTCTTGCCGGAACTGCTGGCCCAGCGAGTCCTGTTCTTAGACAGGACACAACTACAGAGCTGCAAAAGATGCTGACAGAAGCATTGCAACCTCTGCTGGAACAAGTCACGGCATTGCATAGCAAATTGGATGCACAGCAAATGCAATGAACTGAAATAGCCAAAAAAACAGATAAAACTGAACAAGAAGTAAAAGAAGTGGATGCTAACACTAAAAAAACTTAAAAAACAACTGCAGGTGATGGGGAAAAAAAGAGTTTGATGGAGGAGTCTGAACTGTTACAGCTACAAATGGAGAGAGCAAGCTATGTCTTAAGATTTCAAGGTGTTCCGGAAGAAAAGACTGAGAATCTGAAACAGACTATGTGCGATGTATTAGGTCCCATGGCAGACATAAAAACGGATACTCTACAAAGCGAAATAGATACGATCTATAGGTCGTATTCTGAATTTACAAAAAAAAAAAAAACTGCCTGGGGAAGTGATTATAAGATTCTCTAGAAGACAAGTGAGAGATCAAATTCTCAAAGCGACAAATGGATCTACCCTGAAAATCAAAGACAAAGAAATAAAAGTGTTAAAGGACATCCCATTTGAAATAAGAAGGAAGAGAAGGAAATACAGAGACTTGGTGATATTTTTACAAAAGAACAACATCCCATACAGATGGATTGTCCCCGAAGGCACAATCTTCAAATTCATGGACAAGAAAGAAAAAATTGACTCTGTTGAAAAGGCATGCGAATTTTTGCACCAACAGTCATCCATCAGGAGAAGAAGTCGAGAAAGGGGACAGCACCAAAGAAAGTGAAGAAGAAGGAGCAGCGGCATCTTCAGATGAGAACTCAGATTCCAAATTAGGGGCAGCTGCCCCAAAGACAAGCTATCTTTTGAGGGGGGGGGAAGTACAAAAAATGAGATGTTATTACACTCTGAAAGCTCTTACAATGTATTGTTATCATTATTTCTTAGGTTGCTTTTTTAGAAGTCAGAAGTGGTGGTGTTTAAATTTATTTTACAGTATAAATTGACTTCTAGATGACCACATTCAATGAACTTGAATCGAGCTAATTTGTTAAGCAGTATGTATGACCACCATCTCTTGGGTTTTTAGTGGGTTTTCTTTACTTTTCCCCATAGTATGTAGATCCCCTCCCTAATTTTCATTGTAGTTTATTAAAAATGCAAATAAAAAAATCCCCTATGGGGGGCATAAAAAAAAGTCTCCTGTTTTTGATGGCTGAGATTTAGGGTAACTGCAAATGACAAGCAAGATCATTACTGCTGAAGGCTGACAGCTGTAGAATCAAAATTACTAAATGAGAGGGGGTATGGGAACTAAGGGCAGGCATCTGATAGAGTTCAGTCAGAAGAGATGAGTTCTGTGTAAGGACTCCGTCATGCATTTCTGCTTCTTGAACCGCCTGCCTCTGTTTTGCTTGTCAAACGTGTTGGGGGGGGGGGTTGGCAGCAAGTTTATCCGAATGTCCCTCTGTGCCAGCAGGGAACGTGCTGACAGTGAAAGGGGAAGCCAGCGACGAAGATGAGGACACTGAATACTTTGATGCCATGGAGGACGCGCCATCTTTCATCACAGTAGCTGCAGATCCCACAAAGCACCACAGGTAGGTATGGCTTGCCAGCGCACCGTGAGCCCCCTTTCAATGGCTGCTGTTTCAAAGAGTCTTCTGACATGTTTGGAAGACCACCCAGCAAATTAATGGACCCGTTGCATTCCCCCTGAAGGGAAAAAGACAACTTCCTTTGGTGCGGGGAGCCAGTTTCTCTGGACTGTCTGGGTGACAGCAGGTGCCCAAAACTCACTTCACCTTCCTTGCAATAAAGAGCTCAGTTTGGGCAAAAAAGCTGGGTTGGTGAGACTGTGACGTAGTTCATTTTACGTATGAGAACCTACCTTTTGTGATTCCCTCAATGGTACTGTGAGGAACCCTTCTCAGGTAAAGGGAACCTCAGGAGCCCAAACCTTTCCTGACAGGTATGAAAGAATGGCACCAATAGCAGGGTTTAAAAATGAAATAAGAGGAAAGATTTATTCTTAATGAAAGGCAGGGAAATGGGGAAAAGGTTTTACGAGAGCAAACAGTTGGCAACCAACAAGTGCCCGCTACAAACACTATAAACAATGTTTAGGCTTTCCCAAACTCAGGAAGAACTAATAAAAATTATAAACCCTATCAGAAGGTTCCTTACAATAAGCAGGCAGTTGTGCTACTAGTGAATTTATACCACCAATAAACCAGGGTTCCCCTGATTAGGCTCTGAATCCCAACTAGTCCCTGTGTGAGTGGATGTCTTTCTCTTTTTTAACCTGGGTCTGACCTTTTACTCTGGGAACTCCCTTCAGCAGAGTCTTCTCTGCCCCTCTCTCTGGGACATCCTGTCACTGTCTCCCAGACTGAGCGTTTTCTCTCTGAAGGCAGCCACTCAAAAGGCCCCCTCCTCCATTAGATTCACTCTCTCCAGAAAGACCCCCTCCAACCACCCTTCCAACTGTCAGCTCTCCTTCCCCCCCAATCCCCTGCTGGATGCTTCCGTTGTCCTGGAGGCGACTCACCAATCAGAGTGAGCCTCTGCTACTACCTCCCCTCAGAGTGGTTTTTCATAGTTCATCACAGGTATGTTCAGCAGTAGACAGGTATTGTTTGCGCACTGCATTGGGTTACCATGCTCCCTTTCACCTGCCCCTGTCATCTTTGTTTCTTCTGCAGACGCACTGACAGCAACCTGAGCGGGGCCAGTGAAGGTCGTGCCGATGACTGGAACCTAGAGGACAGCGTAAGTGTACTCAGATAGGGCTCCAAAAATGGCTCTGAAAACTTGGTTCCCTTCGCTCTGGGGATGTTTTTGATGAACCCAGCCTGGTGGTGGCATGCATATCCTAAGAGTGATCAGGGTCAGACATCAGCCTCTTCTTTCTAACTTTGGCATTTTCCAAAATATGTGAGAGAAGAGGGAACATTTATGGCTGGGCAGGGGTTTAACATGCTGAGTTGGATTCAAACTAAATCAGCATCTCTGCCATTTCCCCCTTCCAACTGCAGTCTACCCTCATTTAATCCCCCAGGGTCCCTCCCTATCCCCCAGGAACAGCATTTCATGGGGATCATTGGGCTTCAGTGGGAAGGATGAGGCAGAAAAGTTCCATTCTGTTGATGGAAAAATTTAGTCTGGATCCAATCCAACATCTGCCACACTGGCCTTTTTAATCAGGGCAGTGTGTTCTGTTTTTTTGCTTAACTTGGGATAATTTGAGACAGAAGCAATAAGATATCACTGTCTCTATAGCCGGAGTCCCCAGCCTTTTTGAGCCTGCTGGCATCTTTGGAATTCTGACAGAAGATGGTGGGTGCACAAAATGGCTTCCATGGGTGGCAGATCCAACCACAAAATGGCTGCTGCAGAAAGCAGAGCCAGGCACAAAGCGTCAGGTTCTGCATAACTCTGATAGTAACTCTTCGACATTTCAGACAAAAACTCTGTTTGATGGGATGCCTTTTAAAATTAGCATAGGGATGAAAAATATTTTCTTGCATATACACAAAATAAGTTTGCATGTTGAGCTAGCGGTGTTTGTCTTCATTTTTCAGGCATCTAATACACTTATGGACAAGGAAAAACAACTTCTTCTGGCTATCCCCTTTACATCAGCTCCTCTTTCATGAGCTGAGCCACTGTGGCTTGTAAACACTAAAAGTTGGTGCTGAAGGGCTGGTGTGAGCTCCTTGCAGATGTGTACAGTAAGAGGAAGATTCTGGCCAGATTTTGATAGGAACATAAATGATCTGGACAAGTGACCAAAATTTGATGTAGTGATGTTACTATCAACTTCTACCTGGATTATAGAATACATTCAAACTAATGGATTCAGTAGACCAGGGGTCCCCAGCCTTTTTGAGCCTGCCGGCACCTTTAATGTTCTGACACAGGGTGGAGGACCCAGCCACAGAATGGCTGCCACAGAAGGTGGAGCCAGCCACAAAATGGCTACAGCAGCTTGCCATCAGTGACACAGTGAAGATCCTTGTGCTGTGTGGGAGCAGGTGCTGTGAAAGCAGTGTTTTTAAAAATCTGGACAGCCAGTCAGAAACTTTGCTGCCCAAAAGCCCCACCTGTCCCTGACCACTTTCTAAAAACACCTGGTGGACTTCATGAAAGGTGTCAGTGAGCCCCACACTGGGGACCACTGCAGTCGACATTCCCATGAAGTGCATTACACGTTTTAGCTGTGCAGCAGTGTTCCCTCTAAGCTAAGTTAATGTGAGCTGGCACTTTGTTGGGGACCCCTGCTCTATGGCTATGGTTATATTCTAAAGTCTTAACATTCTCCAAAAGAGCCACTTGTATAAGCAAGAAAGGGTTGCAGAAACCACAATGGCCTTTTTAGAGCCTGGATGCCCTTGAACCCCCACTTGTAACTTAGAACCAGTGTTCCCTTTAGCTGAGTTAGTGTGAGCTAGCTCAGTTTTTAAGCCTCTGGCTCACACATTTTTGTCTTAGCTCAGGGAGGGTGGCTCCAGAGCAAACTAATTGATGCAGTAGCCGAATCGCTCGCTCACAACTTTAATGCCAGAAACTCACAAAGTAAAATTTTTGCTCACAAAGACTCCACAGCATAGAGGAAGCATTGCTTAGAACCTTCTAAACTTAACTTTCAGCAGAGAAAAACCAGCCATGAATCTGAGTGAACTTGGGTAAGGCCCACTCCATGATGATAACAAAGAAATCTTTCCTGCCACTACTGCATTTGTATAAGGTGTTTGCCAGAGCAGCCATTTTAAGTGACTGGGGACCGCCTTTTACACTGGGACCCTTGGGAAGGATTCCTTATTGTGCTGCTGTGACCACTTTTTAAGGCCCTTTGCAGATCAAATCATTCCCTGCCATAACTTAGACTCTGTGTCCATTGTAGAACTGGTTCTGAGCATTCCTTGGCTTCTACTTGTCATGTTTAAATCGATCCTTTTCAGTTTGTGCAGCCAGGTAATGTTAATAGAATCCTTGGGGAATTAAGACCTCAGGCAATTAGAGCAGGCAGAGGAGGGCTGTACAGACTGGCAGAGAAGATAATAAATGCCTGGGCTGTGGAAAGGCACAAAACCAGACTTTTTAAAGAAGTCTTTATTGAAAAATGCTTAAACTGGATCCCACTAGTAGCTTGCCAGTATCAGTTATACCATTTGGTGTGGAGATGCTGGATCTTGCAGTGGTAAGTCACCCCCATGGATACTTGATTTTTAACCAGTTTCAAGACCACATCGACCATGGTTTCCCTGATTGGCAAACTTTTTGCTTGGAATTATAGAGCATCCTTATTAATCTCGCTAGACCTCTCAGTGACTTCTGATAGCATTGAATATAATATCC
Organism: Gekko japonicus; assembly: GCF_001447785.1. Lineage (NCBI taxonomy): Eukaryota > Metazoa > Chordata > Lepidosauria > Squamata > Gekkonidae > Gekko > Gekko japonicus. Next base: position 1,032,283 of record NW_015162492.1, read on the forward strand.
TCAGGGGTCATTTCCTGCTGGAGCGCACCGGAGCAGCGCTCTGGCAGCAACGAGCCCAGGGGCAGGCACATTCAACAAGCCCCGCCCCCAGCAGCCCTCAGTCGGGCCACAAGGAGCAGGAAGCAACAAGGTAAGTTGGAGGGGCCCCTGGCCTGCCCGCCAAAGTGGGCGGGGCGGGGAAGGGCCTTTCAAGGAGCAGGGAGGCATTTAAATGCCTCCCTGTGCCTTCGCCCACCCACCAAAGTGGGTGGGTGGGGGAAGGCCTCTTGAGACCCCCCTGGGCCTCTCCTGGCCTGCCTGCCAAAGCGGGTAGGCTGGGGAAGGCCCTGCAAGCAGCAGGGAGGCATTTAAATGCCTTCCCGTGCCTTCGCCCACCCACCAAAGTGGGTGGGTGGGGGAAGGCCTCTTGAGACCTCCCCTGGCCTGCCCGCCAAAGCGGACAGGCTGGGGAAGGCTCTGCAAGCAGCCTTCACTCACAGAAGCAGGGTGGGTGGGGCTTGGTTGGGTGGGAGGTGGGCCGAGAGTGCCAGCGGCCTGGCTGGTGCAGGAGCTTGATGAGGGGTGGGCCGAGGGCATCCAGGCCGTGGGTGGCTTTGGCCACTGGGGGGAGGGGGCTTGCTTCAAGTGGGAAGTGTGTGTATGTCTCTCTCTCTGTCTCTCTGTTCCTCTGTGTCTCTGCCCTTCTCTGTGTGTGTTTGTTTGTGTGTGTCTCTCTCTCCCTCTGTTCATGTCTCTCTCTGCCCCTCTGTTCCTCTGTGTTTCTCTCTTCCCCTCTGTGTGTGTGTCTCTCTCTTGGTTTGTGTCTGTGTGTGTGTCTCTCTCTGCCCCTCTGTATCTCTCTCTCTGCCCTTCTGTGTGTGTGAGTCTGCTCCTCTGTCTTTCTGACCCTCTCTATGCCCCCTGTGTGTGTCTCTCTCTCTGCTCCTTTGTCTCTCCGACCCTCTCTCTCTCAATCCCTCTGTGTGTGTGTGTCTGCTCCTCTGTCTCTCTGACTCTGTCTCTCTCTCTGCCCCTCTGTGTGTGTGTGTGTCTGCCCCTCTGTGTCTCTCTGTCTCTGTGCGGATGTGTGTCTGCCTGTCTGTCCGTCCCTCTGTGTATGTGTTAATTGGGATGATCACTGCATTTCAAAGGGGGCCAGGTTAATGATGTCTTCAACCGGTCCTTTAAAAAGAATTGTGTCAAAGAGGTTCCAGGACTCTGTTCTGGCATGTTCCCCCAGAAAAAAAGCCCTGGGAGTTGTCTTTCTCACAGCAACAGGCAAAGCTTAGCTTGTATTCACTTGAAGAAGGTAACTTGGTATTTAATGTTATTATATGCGTCATGTGTGTAAGTCTGTTTTAGGCACACCTCTCTCTCAAGGGGTCAGGTTAGTCATAATTTTCTAGAGAAGGGAGGATGTCTTTTCCAGATAGTAGATCTGCTAGCCCTGTGAAACATGGAGCATGCAGAATGTGTACCACTTGCTGGAGTGTTTGCAAGTGACTGAAAGAGAAACTTCCATGAGATTGTGGCTTTTCTTCCACTATTAAAAGTTTTTGCTGAGCATATAAAAAAAGCTGCGATCTTGCACAAGTCCCATTCTCTAATGTCACACTGTTCATACAAGTAGACTATTTATTTGAACAGGATTTTTGCAAAAATTTATTTTTCATGTAACTGTACAGGTACACTGGTGTGATAAGAATGTAACTTCCTTTTACAAAACAAACCAACCCCACTCATAGCAAAGGTCACTGCTAATTTGCCCTTCTAAGGAAACTGGACTTTAAAAGCTGAACCCAGGAGGCTTTGTATAGCAACTATCACAAAAATAAATAGCAATACTGACTTGATCTGTATTTTCATGTTTGTTGTAGGGTAGCTTCCAGTGATGTCAGAGGGTGTGGCATATGCAAATAAGTTATGCTAATGAGCCCCCGTGCCTCTTTTTCTACGAAATGACCCCTGAATATCCTTATGGGATTCCTGATAGATATGGCGGGGCTCGGAAGCACAGCTTTGTGGTGCTTCCAGTCGTTCCAGGAGGGCAGATCACTGAGGTAGTTCTGGAGGATTGCTGCTCTTCTCCATGGCCTTTGGTTTATGGAGATCTGTGGGCATCCAAGTTGTCCTCCATGGCTTTCAGCATCCTCATGGAATTTCTGGGACAGTTTTCTGGAGACTTAGGGTAAGGTGTCATCAATGTGTTGATGATATCCAGCTCTATTTTCTTCTTTTCATCTGATTTCAGGGAGGCTGTGGAAGTCCTGAACCGATGTCTGAGATCAGTGCTGGGTTGGATCCAGGCTAAAAAAACAGCACTTAATCCAGACAAGACAGAAGTGCTGTTGGTTAGTGGAATGGCAGGTCTAAGGTGAAGCATTCAGTCTGTTTTGGGTTGAATGTTCCTGGATAGTCAGGAGCACTTCTGCCCAGTGTAGGCTGGCATGCCAGCTGCACCCTTGCCTGGAGAAGGGTAAACCACCTGAAAGTGCTGACTTGAACCTTCAAATCATAGATAGTTTGGAATCTGGATATCTAAAGGACAAGCTCACCCTGGGAACCTATCCATGTGCTTAGATCTTCTGCTGAAGCTCTGCTCTGTGTTCAGCAGGTAGCTACATAGGAGCCTGTTTGGTGATGCCCAGACCTTGGAGTTTTCTGCCTCAGAAGACTTCTGGCCCTTTGTCTCCTTGCCTTTTGGCACCCAGTCAACATGCAGCTGTTCAGGTGTGCATTTGATCTGGGCAGGTGCTGAGCATACCTGGTGCTGTTGTTGATTATTACTGTTGTTCTTTATTTTATTTTTTATTCAATCTCTGCCCTTTTTTCCTGACCTGTTTACTGGGTGTTGCTGTTTGTTTCCTATTTTTTACAAGCTTAATTTTCAAACTCATCTTTTACTGCCTATCTGGCAAATCTAAGAAATGTATATGAACATAAATACTCCCACGCCCCTTGCTTGTAGGTGGTCTGGTTTTGCTGCTTTTGTGACTGGCATGAGGCACCCACTTCAGGATTAGATAGATGCCCTGCCTATCCCCCATTTAGGTGTTTCACTTTTATTACGCTGGTTTTCTGCCTTGAGAATCCTAGTGGTGGATAAGAAGATGGGATGAAAACTTTAAAATACCTGGTTGGCTCCAGAAACCAGCATGTGTAGCAATCATGGATTGTCCCCATAGCCATCTCCAATTATAGGAAGGTTGACTTCCAGTTCCATGGGACCTACATGGAATAATAGCCACTTGGGTAAGTGGGATGCAGTGAGTAGGGAGAAAGGAGTAAAATCCCTTCCTTCCCATCAGTGGAGCTTCAATGATGGAAGAAGAAGGAAGGAAGAAATCATCCCCTTCAGCTTGCAGCCCACTGTCCCATGTGGGTTCTGCTACCCTGGGAATCAACTTTCTGAGTGTCGGAAATGGCTGCTAGGGAGAGGGGGCAAATGAGGAAGGTCTGCAGACTTCAGTGCCTTCTGCTGGCCAGTCCATGGTGGTGGTGGAAAGTGCAGCTGACTTCCTATGACCCCATAGAGTTTTCAAGGCAAGAGACGTTTAGAGGCGGTTTGCCATTGCCTCCCTCTGTGTAGCAGCCCTGATATTCCTTGGTGCAGGTCTCCCATCCAAATATTAACCAGGATCAACCCTACTCAGCTTCTGAGATCTAACAAGTTTGGGCTAACTTGGATCATCCAGATCGGGGAAACCAACCCATAGTGTGGGTTAATTGAAGAGAGGGTGATGCATTGCAATTGAGAGTTTCTCAGTCCCTTACTGCTTCCATGGAAAGGCCCTTCAAGAGGTCTTCTGTCTCTCAGAACAGGGAGGGAGGTACAGTTTAGTAGTTCAGCCTCCCCCTTCAGGCTTTTATCTTTGGTAGGGTTTTTTAAAAATCAGTTGTGGGCTGGGGGAATACTTCCATATATGCAGAGCTTGGGAAAGGTAATTGGAGATCTTAGACCCTTGACCTCTGTTGGCTCTGCTTCCTCTCTAGGTGTTTGAGTGTTCCACCCGGTCCAGCTTTGATGCTACAGGGAAAGATGTCGTGTCCAAGAAGAGCAGACGGACTCAAATCCCAGACAAACCCAACTACAGCCTTAACCTCTGGAGCATCATGAAAAACTGCATTGGCAAAGAACTCTCCAAGATCCCGATGCCTGTATGTGCTTCCGCCTCTGCCCCATTTATTCCCTTGTGCAAGCTCAAGGCTTATGCTTCATCTATCATTGCTGTGACTCTGAGACACAGGGCCCCCCTCCTGGCAAATGGAGTGGGGGGTTCAGGGCCTGCTAGTTTTAGGGCAAGCACAGCCCATTGCTGGAATTGCATTTGAATGTGTGATCTGCTCCACCCATCAGGTGCAGGGAAGCAGAGAAAGGAGGGGGCAGAGGAATAGGCAGGGGAACAGTGGGGGGAGGGTATGTTCATAATATAAGGAGTTGCCTTTTACAGAGTCAGATCAACTGTATAATGCTGGGGACTCAGACAGGGGCTTCCAAGGTCTCACACTTTGGTCATCTTTCCCAGCCCTGCTTCTTGAGGTCTGTAATTGGAGTTGCTCTTTGAACACGATGCTGCCTGGCCCCAAGTGATACCACTGATCCTGGCAAGGTCAGTGTTGGTACACTAAAGCTGGGGTGAGCAGAAGGTTGCTTGGAATGACCAACCACTCCCCAGGCAATTAAAAGTACTGTATTTCCTCAAATGCAAGGCTAGGTTTTTGACAGGTGTGCCATCAATGCCCCTCCCCCCCCAAACAAAGAGGGTCATCTTACATTCACATATAAGTTACGGTTATGTACAGGAGTAATTTGTGTGTGTATATAAAATGGGGGGGAGGTCATCTTGCATTCAGGGTCGTCTTCCTTTTGAGTAAATGGAGTCGCTCTCTGCCCCTCTTCCAGTGCTGCTGAAATCACTGTCTGATCCGCCCTGATCCTTCCCTTTAAAGCTGCCACAAGCAGTTTGTCTCCTTTCATACAAAGGAGGTGCATGCATGCACATGCCTTTGCTCTGTATGGGAAAATGACAGCTCCAGCACATTTTCCCGTCTGCCTTTCCTCTTCCTCCTTCACATGCTCGCTCACATGCACCCTTGCTTTGGGCAGGGAAGGAGTATACTGTTACCTCTTTCCCCCCTGCACCAGAGCTGAAACTCTGAAACGCTTTCATTTTTGTACAAGCCGCCATTTTGAGACTGGCAGCTCCCAAGGTTCTGGAAAAAAATAAGTAGCTCCCAGAAACATGAAGTCTGCCCTCCCCTGCACTTAAGCATCAACTACACCACTGAGCTGCGGCCTTGTTCTTGTTCCACATTATGAATAAGGACACCTTTAAGGGCTAGCTGTGGCCACCCAAACTCTCAGCCTGATGGCGACTGAATTAGAACATGTGCACTGGAGATTGTGTGGCCTGTGCCACTAAGCAAGTGAGGCAGGAAAGTGTCCTGTGTGCTTCGGTCCCCTGGCATCTGGAAAGCTGGCCAAGGGAGGCCGTGTTCCGGCTGCACACAGGCACAGACACAGGCGGTGTCTGTTTCCAGAAGGATCAGATACTCTTAATTGGCAAGTAATTGAATGCTTCCTTGTGTATTTCTCAGCTCAGGGAGCAGAGCTGCTTGCTGACAAGGCCAGCCCAGGGCAGTTGTTGCTGCTCTTTGCAGGGAATGTTGCGCTCGCCGCCGTCGTGTCGTTTGCTTCATAGCCGGCCTTCACACTGTGTTTGTTACACAGTAAACGGATCCTCATCCATCTTTCCTGCCCGCTCCCTTACTTTGATGGCCCTGATTGATTGCACCTGCAACGCTGTGCAAAAATCTATTTTTCTTTTCTCACAAGAACATAAGAAAAGCCCTGCTGGATCACATCAAAGGCCCATCTCATTCAGCATCCTATTTCTTACAGAAACCAAACAGATATCACCAGGATGGCCATCTGCAGGGCAAGAAAGCAAATCTTCACCCATTGTTGCCGTCTCCCTCACTCTGGGGGTGGGTGGGTGGGGGCTGTTGAGCCATCATTAGTAGCAGCCATCTTAGTTGTGGGCAAAAGGTCAGAAAGACCCAACTGGGCAGTGCTGCTGCCGCCTTGGCTCTTAATTAACTGGAAGTGGTGCATACTGTCTCTGGCTTAGGTGGTCCCCTCTCCGTAACAGCTTGCCCAAGATCCTCTGCGATGGTGGAGCCGCCGTGATTCACACCCCTCCGTGCATCCCATCACTCTCATAGTTCCACCTCTTCCATCTTAACCAGTTAAAGGATCTCCACCTAAGCCAGAAGAGCCCCCCTCAAAGTTGGAACCAGACTTGACTCATCCACCCCTGGAGTCTCTTAGCATTGTCTGCAAGCCCTCTCCTTTCTGCTGGTTCCCTCCCCAGTGTCCTCCCAGAATCTTAGTCTTATCTCCCTCATCCCACACACAGTGTTGTCCTGATGGGCATAAACTGGATGAAGGGTACATTTCTCCCTTGTTATAACCTACCCAAAGAGAACATCAACTCCTGATGCCCCTAAAGGTAAAGGTAAAGGTAAAGGTTTCCCTTGCTCAAAAGCCAGTCGAATCCGACTCTAGGGTTGCGGTGCTCATCTCCGTTTCAAAGCCGAAGAGCCAGCGCTGTCCGAAGACGTTTCCGTGGTCATGTGGCCGGCATGACTAAACACCAAGGCGCACGGAACGCTGTTACCTTCCCACCGAAGTGGTACCTATTTATCTACTTGCGATTTCTTGCTTTTGAACGGCTAGGTTGGCAGGAGCTGGAACTAGAGACGGGAGCTCACTCCGTCATGCGGCAACCCGGGTCTCGAACTGCTGAACTACTGACCTCCCACAGCCTGCAGTTCAGCGTCTTAACCACTTGAGCCACCGCAGCTCCTCCTGATGCCCCTAGAGAAGGGCTTTTCTGAGGATATTTGTTTTGCTTGCCGACTGTTACAAACGTCCTCTTGGGCTAGCAGCAGGTGGCAGCTGACACCACCTGGTCCTGCAGACTCCCACAGCCCCCCCCCCCGTTTCAAGACAGTAGACCCCCCCCCTTCAGCTACGCAGGGACATGCTCCTGGTAAAAGCCACTATGGTGCTTCTTAACATCCCCTGGATTGCAGTTTATCAATCATCCAAGACCATGGGGCATGATTAGAATGTAGCAGAAGGGATGCAGTAGCCAAACAAAATGATTAAAAGCTTTAAATCTGTTACTCCAATGCTTGTGGCAACAAATAGATTATGTTCATGGGGGAGCCATGCTGGGAATTATTTAGAAATGTAATATCATTTTGGCATGGCAGTAAATCTCCATCAGTTCGCAGGGAGCTTTTGGGCCACATGACAAAAGACTTGTGCTAGAGGCATGCCCACACACACTGTTTCAAAGAAAAATGCAACTCTATCGGTATTCTGCTTTGGTGTTTGTGGCTCTAACTTGTCTCTTTCACCCACACTGCTGATCACAGCAGCTTAGGTCGAGCAATATTGCAGCATTCCAGACTATTCATTGTTCCCTGTTGCCTAGTTTTAAAGTGCACCCATTTAGCTATCCAACATGACCTCTTCAGTTCCTTTGCTATACCAGACTTCAGTACATTTCTCGTTAGACGCTTTTTTCTCCAGTATGCACAGCAGCCCAAACTACTCTAGGGTTCTCTTCTTCACACTTATTTGGTCATTGCAACCATTGCACAGGTATGTGGGTATGGGAGAGAACATACTGCAGCACCAAGTCAGGAAAATGCTAACTTTCTCCCACCTCCACAGCTGGCTGCTCTGTTTACTGTGGATCATCTGGAATCAAGATCCTTTCTCACAGGGGCAAAATAGACTCCTTGCTGCTCGTGAGAAATAAGATGCCTGCTGTTACTTTATGGACTTGGTGCTATATGATCTCAGTGCAGAGATGGGCATGCAAATAAACTGGTGCTGCTGGTTTTGCATCTTGTTGACTTAAGTCACTTTTACCAATGACTCAACTCCGATTTTGTTCTCGATGGCGGTGCAACAGATGGCTGCCTTCTTTTAATGAGTATTTCAATTTGCCTTTGACATCTGCCTGCTTTTATGAACTACGTGCTTGGTCTGTGAACACCCAGGTGTTAAATATGAATGTTCTGTACCTGCAGTATTAAAACACAAATAGGGAATTGGAATGTCAGAAGGCATCTTGATACTAAGAGACTGAAATAGAATCATAGAGTTGGAAGGGACCGTCAGAGTCATCTAGTTCAACCCCCTGCACAATGCAGGAAATTCACAAATACCTCTTGCCCCCACACACACCCAGTGACCGCTGTTTCACACCCAGAAGATGACAAAAAACCTCCAGGATCTCCAGCCAAACTGGCCTGGAGAAAAATTGCTTCCTGACCCCAAAGTGGCGATCAGCATTTCCCTGGGCCAGTAAGAAAGGGTTACAGGAACTAAGCACTGATGCAACCCTTCCTGCCCTCCCTCTCATGATCTGCCCAAGTTCACAGAATATGCATTGCTATCAGATGGCCATAACCTCTGTTTGAAAACCTCCTGAAAACAACCTGGTGTAATAATCTGAGAGTCAGGCTCAAACTGTATATGACACCAGGAGACCTGTGATTGGTCCCCCAACTGTTTTATTTGTATTTATATGCATTTGGGGTGGGGGAGGGTGCGAGAGCTGCAGATTTTACTGTAGCATTTCCCTGCAGGAAATTTTTGTAGTCTCTATGCAAAGGTTTCAGTGTGTCAAAGGCATAGCCTCTTTAAAACCCTTCCACATGCAATACTGCTTTACATCTCAAAATCTATGTATCTTTCAGCTGTAACCAAGTTTTAATATCCTAACACTCTGGAAAGATAATCCTTCCCTTCCTTGTTCAGCTCCAATAGTTCGGTTCAGGCTGAAACTTTGACTAATTGTAACTGTACCACGAAGCACAGAAAGTAACATTTAGCTGCATCAGAATGAAACCCTTCTTCTCAAGGTCCCTGGAAGATCTCTGTGGCTGTTCACTGTGCCATGGATTACCCAGCATGAGTGTGCTTAGGGATGTGTATCATGTACATCCATGAGATGAAACGTCTCCATGTATTTCCCGCACACACACACACACACACACACACACACACACACACAGGAAAGCAACATGGGAGGTACAATTCTGACTGGAAATTCAGCGCACAGGGAAAAGTGTAATCACACACACACAGCTGCCATCAAGTTCACAGTCACCTGAGCCTACATTCCGAAAGAGATCAGTCAGGGTTTTCCGGTGACACACATAGTTTGACCTTTGGGGAATGAGAAAGGTTCATAGATTTGGAAGGGGGTTGAATTTTGGGTGGGGGGGGCACATGGAGGAATTTAGGATTCAAAATGGGTCATGGGCTCAAATCCAAACACATTCCAAAGACTTAAGGACACTCATATTTTCTGCTGATTCCCCCCATCCACTGCAACCAGCTGTCCCTGTAGATTCGCTGACATCCCCTCCCCCGGAACAGGATTTCACCAGGCTGCAGTGAGAGAAAGAAATCTGTAGAAATTGCCACCTCCTCCTAAGGAAACGTAATTTTTTCCCAACTGTGTGGTAGGACATAAGCTGGCAGTAGGAGGCAAGAACAGCAGCTTGGTAGCCATCTGACTCCTCAGGCCTGTGAACTGATGTTAATCCAGGAAGCTAAAGAATCTGAAGGCACCCATCGGAAGCAAGTTTGCATTTGACTAGGCAGAAACTCACCTTGCCATACCCATGCGTTCTGGTCTGGCTGTAACGGCAGCTGCAGGAGGCATTCCGGATTTTTTTGCATCCCATCTTCCTTTGAGAAGCTCAGAACCAACACAACAACCCTGTGTGGCTGGCTAGGGCAAGGGTGGCCTGCCACAGTCCCATCCAGTGAACTTTATAAAAGTGCAGGGCTTTGAATGGGAGGTTTCCGTATCCAAACCAAGCATTTGAACCACTCCGTCATGTTGTTTCTCATGCAGGCCAATAAAGCGAGTCAGCTGGCCTCCCTACAGCCCCTGCCGTGGTGTTTTGTGCCAGCCGCTCCAGCGTGTCCCTCTTTTGCTCTTGAAGCACTTTGGCCATGTTAATACCAACTGCCCCCCCCCATACTTTTGCTTTTTTTTACCAGATGACAAATTGCCATCTTCATTGCCCTTCACACCAGCAGCCTCCTTGTACTCTCACCTCCTTGTGGTGACGATGTGCAAATCCAGGCTGTGGTGTGGGCAGGAGTCAGCAGCAAAGGAGAGGAACAGCGCTTTTGGAAGAGGCCGTTCCCTCCCTCCCTCCCCCTGAGAAATTAATGCCAGTATCCTGTCTCTGGGGAGGTGTTCCAAATGCTGTCATCTTTGCAGGCAGCTGAGGAACTCAGTTTCTCTGGCCAAATGGTGACCGTCAAAAGCTCTTGCGATAGGGAGAAAGTAGAGACAGGGTTTTTTCCCAAACCTGCCCCGACATTAAATTGAATATCTCTAATGCCCTTAGGGTCTTACGGACAATGTTTGCAGGTAAAAAGCCTTGTCCCAAGACAAGGGCTCTGAGTGTACTATGGTTCTGTGGGAACACAGAATGTGATATGGGGCGTGGGATTTGGATTCCTGCAAATCTCCATTTTCATTTTAAAATGTCAGTTTGTTGACTTTACAGCCTTAAACAAACCTCCCTTCAGCCTTAGAACTCCTCCACCATTTGCAGGGGGGGAGAGTCACTAATTGCCCTGCCCTATAAAGCCATTGTAAGAACTGCTGAGACAAATGTATGCGAAACACTTTGAATATATTAAATGCTGGATATGGTTGAGCCCATGTGATGGTGTGGTTAGGGTGTTGAACTACAGCTAGGGAGACCCAAGTTCAAATCCCCACCCTGTCTTCTGTGAAAGGTGCTGGGCGACCGGGCCCATAGCCACGGAGGGGCTTTTGGGGGCAACCTTGGGCCAGTCACTTTCTTTCATCCTGACTCACCTTACAGATGATTGTGAAGATGAAATAGACCCATGTGCACCCCCCTGAGCTCTTTGGAGGCAGGATGGAATTAAACATACTTGATCCTGGTGAGTGTAGATGAGAAGTGTCTGGAAAAGGTGCTAGCAGGTGTCTATTTACTTCATTTAAATCCTGCTTAGGGAGTTGGTAAGCTCCTCTTCACTGGCAGCTTTCAAGAAGAGGCTGGATGAATATTTGTCAAAGATGCTTTAGGCTGGACCTGTATTGGGCAGGGGGTTGGACTAGACGGTCTGTATGGCCCCTTCCCGCTCTGTGATTCTCTGATTCTCCCTGGCGGGGGACCCAAAGTAGCTTACGTCATTCTGCTCTCCTCCATTTTATCCTCACGACAACCTTTGAAGTAGGCTAGGCTAAGAGTGTGCCACTAGCCCTGATTCTCCCTGGCGGGGGACCCAAAGTAGCTTACGTCATTCTGCTCTCTTCCATTTTATCCTCATGACAACCTTTGAGGTAGGCTAGGCTAAGAGTGTGCCACTAGCCCAAGCTTCCATGGAAGAGCAGGGATTCAAACCTCTGTCTCCCAGATCATAGTCCGTCACTAGAATAGGAGCTGTTGTGAGCACATGAGCATCATATTTTGCAGGATCCAATGCACTCTCTGGAGGTCAGATTAATCCTTCCCATGTATCTTTACTCCCTCAACCTTCTGCAGGTAAACTTCAACGAGCCGCTATCCATGCTGCAGAGGCTAACAGAGGATCTGGAGTACCACGAGCTGCTTGACAAAGCCGTCAAGTGCGAGAGCTCCACAGAGCAGATGTGCTTTGTGGCTGCTTTCTCTGTGTCTTCCTACTCAACGACAGTCCACCGGACAGCCAAGCCATTCAACCCACTCCTGGGCGAGACCTATGAGCTGGACCGCCTGGATGAAATGGGCTTCCGTTCACTCTGCGAACAGGTAAAGTGTTGGATTGGTGAGGCAGTGTGGCGTCAGTGGACGAGGGAGGGTGTGCCGAACTCTGGCGAGTGAGCATAGGGCTGCTGTGAGCCTGAGGCGGGGCAAGTGGGATGAAGATGCTGAACTATATCATTCCGTGAATTGTATTCGTTTCCTGCAGTGGGGTCAGAAGGCTTTGGGTCCCAGTTGCCTGCTCAGGAACAGTTTTTCTGTGACCGGTTCTAATTGTTGCACTGCTCTGTGTAAGCCAAGGAGTTTTTTAAAAAAATTGTTCCATGTGTGCGTCTTGGCATTTTTATATGGTATACGTTTCCTGAGTCCCCAGCCTGTGTCTTTGTATGTACGAGTAAACAGAACACACAGTGAAGTGATTTTTTTCCACATCAGTTCCAGCAGTGTGTATCTCTCCTCATTCCTTCCTCTCTCTAGTCCTCCCTCCAGCTGCCCTGAACTGATTTTAATAGTCTTCTGACCAATGCTCCCTCTAAGCTGTGGAGTCTTGTGAGCAAAAATTCTACTTTGTGAGCTACTGACATTAAAGTTGTGAGTGAGTGATTTGGCTACTGCATAAATTAGTTTGCTCTGGAGCCATCCTTCCTGAGCGAAGACAAAAATGTGTGAGCCCAAGACTAAAAAAACTGAGCTAGCTCACACTGACTCAGCTTAGAGGGAACACTGCTTCTGACTGAAAAACAGTTATCCAAATAGAATCTCCTCTTGCCAGCTCCAGTGGGATATTGATGCCTTGGACTCTGTACCAAACACATCCACGATAGAGCTGTGCAAGAGAGGGATCTGCCACAGTGGCACACCCCCAATGCAAATTCAGGGGGCCTTGGCATCTCTCTATCTGTGTCGTCTTCAAGTCTATAAAACGACAGGGGAAGAAACATGGAAATGGGTAGTCACATTTTGCTGAAAGAGGAGGAGACCTCGATGGAGACTTAGATGTTCTGCCACACAGTTTCCAGCACCAGGATTCCTGCCCTTATAGACTATATCTGTCCTCTTAACAAAAAGCAAGAACCCCACACAACCCGGGAAACAAAATTGCAGCTCTTCATGTACTCCAGGCCAAAATTAATCATTTATTCTAGCAGCAGAATATCTGAATTGTCAAAACATGGGGATTACACTGCAGAATCCCTAGCCTCTTCTCTCTAAGTGCAGAGATGCCTTCTTTCTTCAAAGGAGCATTGCAACTTGCTTTACCCTACTGGCTCTGTGGAGTTTTCTGTGGAGGATGGGTTTAGAAGGGGCTTGGCCTCTCAGTGCTGTGAACAAATGCTTTCTCATGCCTGGGAGCCTTTCTCTGGTTGTGGCTGATTTTCAAGCCATTCCGCCTTGCTTCTTTCCCCCAGGTGAGCCATCACCCTCCAGCTGCAGCCCACCATGTATACTCCAGACGGGGCTGGACACTGTGGCAGGAAATCACAATCGCTAGCAAGTTTCGGGGCAAATATCTCTCCATCATGCCGCTGGGTAAGGAGCCTGCTTTTCAGGTAGAGAGCAGCACTTTCTTGCTACTCACAGATGATTTAGAGTGGGGAGTTCATTTCCTTTTGGATGGATTTCTTCTTCTTCTTTGTGGCCCACTAGAGATTTCAGGATATGGTACAAGACCTCTTCTTTAATGGTGTCGTGTTGAGGCCTAGTGAATCTTTGCAACTTTTATATTGTGGATTTCCCCTTTTTCCTTGTATTATGAGCTAATTTTTTTAAAAAAATAATTCAACACATGGCTAGAGGTGCAGGCAGTGTTGTTTCTCAAAGCACAGGAAAATTTGCCCCTGCAGCTGTGTTCAGACCTTCTTTAGTGTGGATAAGAAGCAAGTAAGGAGAGAGGGGACGTAATTGATACTTTTACATTTTTGAACAGACTGGAAGGATTGGGTAGTGAGATTTTTTCTGGAAAAGTACAGGAATACACTATCAAAAGTTGCAGCAGCAGCAGCATCTAAAATAGGATTAGACAAATTCATGGAGCATAGATGTACCATCTACTGGGTTTTTCTCATGTGTGGTAGGGGAAAGAGAAAAATTAGCATATCTGTGTAGGAGATGCACACAAGATAGAGATTTCCATTTGCTGCTCAGGCATAATGCATATTCTGGTGGGCAAGCAGGATATTGATTAGAAGTGACATGCCTTTGTCCTAGAAGCAATCCTCTCCCCCCCTTCCCTGCAGGTGCCATCCACCTGGAATTCCACTCCAGTGGCAACCACTACATCTGGAGAAAGGTGACCTCCACTGTTCACAACATCATCGTGGGCAAGCTCTGGATTGACCAGGTCAGTGTTCAGCAGCAAAGCAAGAGCTGCCCTTGAATTCTAGAGTGATTAAACAGTTATTACAAGGGCAGGGGAACAGTCAGTATCAGAAACTGAAGGGTTCTGAGAGTAAAGGTAGGAGTCCAGACTGGGTTAGGGGGTGGGGTGGGGTATCTACATAATATAGTAGTTTACTGACCCACAATTTGTCGCGCTCCTCCTTTCTCTGTGGAGTGGCGCCTCCTGTGGCTGTGTTGCCGTGCTAGGTGACGAGCACTGGCTAGACGGGCGGTCCAAGGGCAGGCGGGTTTCCTAAGGGGTTTGGGAGAGAATGGCCTCAGACCGGCAGGGGACAGGGTTCAAAGCACCCCAAGCGTCCCTCTGCCTGCACGCTGTGATGGTCGCTCGTCCTTTCTCTCTCTGGTTCTCGTATCGCAGCATGCTTCTTCCTCCTTGGCACTTTTTATTCCCCTCGCCCTACTCCCGGGACCGCCCCCCGCCCTCTTGGCCTGGGCCCCGCCCCTCTTTATAAACATAGACGCCCTGCTGCTCCAGCCTCTCGAGACTCCTTCCCTGCCTGCTGGCCACGCTGTCCTCTTCTCCTTCCCCGCTGCAGCCCCGTGTGCCCCGGTCTCGTCTTCTGGCGCGGCCGGAGCTGTGTGCCTCCCTTGTTGGCTGGTCGGGTCGTTCCCTCTCCGTGGGTCGGGTTCACGTCAGTAAGACTGGTTGCGGGGGGGAGGTCATCGGTGTTCTGGGGTCTGGCTCTCACGGCCCCCGATCCCCGGAGCGGGACACAATTTAATGCTTTTTATGGGGGCTCTTTACGTTTTTAGGTACCACAAGTGGGCGGTGCTATCCCCGATGTTGTTTAACATCTATATGCGCCCCCTCGCCCAGATTGCCTGGAGGCACGGGCTGGGGTGTCACCAGTATGCTGATGACACCCAGCTATATCTGTTGTTGGGCAGTCGGTCCGGCTCCGACCCACATGACCTGGAGCTGGCGCTTCAGGATGTAGTGGGCTGGCTTAGACTGAGCCGACTGAAACTGAATCCAACGAAGACAGAGGTCCTGTGCTTGAGTCGGAGCAGGTCGGGGGTAGGTATCGCATTGCCGGCTTTCGGTGAGGCACCATTGGTGCCAGCGCCGAGGGAGCTTGGGAGTGCTCCTGGAAGCCTCCTTAACAATGGAGGCCCAGGTAGCAGCCACTGCCAAGGTGGCCTTCTACCATCTATGGCTGATCAGGCAGTTGGTTCCCTTCCTCGAACGCAGTGACCTTGCAACAGTGATCCACGCAATGGTCACCTCGAGATTAGACTACTGCAACGCTCTCTACATGGGGCTGCCCTTGTCCCAGATCCGGAGGCTGCAGCTAGTGCAGAATGCCTAGGCTGTTGTTTGGTCTCTCTATATGGGACCACATCCAGCCTGTGCTGAGGACACTGCACTGGCTGCCTATAGCGTACCGGATTCGGTTCAAGGTGCTAGTGTTAACTTTAAAGCCCCACATGGTCAGGGGCCTGCCTACTTGAGGGACCGCCTCTCCCCATATGTGCCCCAGAGAGCACTGTGGTCAGGGTCGCAACATCGTCTGACCCTCCCTGGTCCGAAAGAAGATAGGCTGAATGTCACACGAACCAGGGCTTTCTCAGTGGCGGCCCCAACCCCAACCTGGTGGCCCTGCAGGACCTTTTACAGTCCCGCAGGGCCTGTAAAACGGAGCTCTTCCACCAGGCTTTCGATTAGGGGCTGCCACTGATGAGTGTGCCCTGGAACATCACCTGGTCTGAAATTTTAGAACACCCTCGGGCCTGAGATTCTGCTGGACGCTACCCCTATCGTTGGATGGGATTTGGATTACCGCCATTTCTGTTGGGTTAATTGCAACTGCTGTTGTTTTAATTGGTATGGTATTTATTAATTGTTTTAACTTGGTTGTTTATGCCATTTTAATGTTGTTACCCGCCTTGAGCCAGATATCTGGAAAGACGGGATATAAATAGAAACAATAAATAAATGAATGAATTAATGAATTAATTAATTAATTAATTAAATGTAAATTCAAGTGCAGAAAATGCATAGACAGTTATACCCATTACAACAGGTATGTGCAAGCCTTTGAAGTGCACATTGTGTGGCCATCCCAGTACAACTAAAACTAGAATTCTTGTTGTTGTGTAAGACAAGCAGTTAATCAGCCTGTCCAAACAGGCTCGTAACTAGTAACTGCAAGGAAGATGAGGATACAGCATGATGCAGGAACTGGTGAATTTACGGGGCTGTGTGTCTTGATTCTTGTGTGTGATGATAGTGCATTTTAAGAATTTACGTACCAAAGTGTGTTAGTTTTTTGCTATTAGTATGATTGCTAATATTTCACTTTTAAAGCAGCTGTATCACTGGGAGGGATCTTTAGCTTTTGTAGGAATTATGAGATTTTGGTGAAAACAGAAACGCTGCACTGCTTTTAGTTGGAAAGAGTTTGTGTTGGCTTTGATTTTAAAGTGTAATACAGGCATTTTCATAGCTTTTCATTCTCCTACTGGTGCACAGTAACATTGCTAAATGGGGCACATTTTAAAACTTGGCACAGTTGAGATATTTGTTTACTTCATTTATTGTCATCCTTTATCACCTTGAGACTCAAGGCAGATTATAGAATTATAAAATAATAACGATAATGTATGCAATAAATGAATCAGTCAAACTGGCTTACACAGTTAGAGCACAATGAAATAAAAGCAGTGGTATTCATCCAATAAACAATACAATATGAAAGGGGGGGCTGTCTAAAATTTTCACAAATCTTTAAGCCAATGGCACCATTCCCTTTATAAAAAGGCCCTCCTGAACAGTTCCAGTTCACTTATTCTGTGGCACATTAGAAGCATGAGCCTTTCCTGACCTTGTCAGGCAAGCCATTCCACAGAGTGGAAGTCACGGTAGAGAAGGCTCTGGTACAGACAGCTGTTGTTCTTGCCCTTTTGCAGGGTGACACCTTCCGAAGCCTTTGCTCAGATGAGCGAAGCTGTCTCAGCAGAGCATTTCGAGAGAGGTGGTCCTGCAGATATGTGGGCCCCAGGCCATGAATGCCTTTGTAGGTAATGACCAGCATCTTGAATTTAACCAAGAAACTAATCAGTAACCACTAGAATGAGTACAGCATAGGAGTCATGGGCGTATTCCACCTTGCTCTTGATAATAAATGAGCCTGTGGCATTCTGAACCAGCTAGAGTTTCCAAATTGTCCTTAAAGACAAACCCATGTACAGTGCATTGCAGTGGTCTAGCCTGAAGGTTGCCGTAGCATGGATCCATGTGGGCAGATTAGCCAGGCAAGGTAGGGAGCCATCCTCTGGTACTCACATCAAGCTCAGGATGTTCAGTCATGCTTTTTTTTTGGGGGGGGGTCAGAGAATACCCTGTGTTCCTGATGGTGTATGCACAGAGAAATCTAAAAGCAGTATCTTTGCAATTTTCCCCTTCAGTCTGGTGACATAGAAATCATCAACTACAAGTCAAAAGACAAATGCCAGCTGAAGTTTTCCCCCTACAGCTATTTCTCCAGGGATGTTCCTCGAAAGGTAGGCATTGTCACAGAGACATGCAATAGTCTTGATTTACCATTTCCACACCTTGGCAGTGTACATAATGCAGAGCATTTATTTTTGATTTTATTTATTTAGAAAAGGTATATGGCTGCCTGTCCAGAGACCTTGTTGAGGTGGTTTGCACAGTCAAATGCAAAGTAACACAGTACACAGTACAAACAGCACGTCCAGGGGCAGATGCTAAAGGAGGGGGGCAGGCTTGGTGGAGAGGGGTGGAGCAATGGGAAGCCCCTATGTAGCACAACAGTTTGCAGCACAAAAAGTAGCAAACAACAAAAAACTGATCCCCCCCCCCGTAAGGCTTTGATCAATTCATCCTAAGTCCAACAACAGCCACTCACAGTGACAATAGGTTTTGTCTTTGGTGGTGGAAAGCGCCGTCAAGTCGCAGCCGACTTACAGCAACGCTGTAAGGTTTTCAGGGCAAGAGATAAACTGAGGTGGTTTGCCATTGCCTGCCTCTGCGTAAGAGCCCTTGACTTCTAGGTAGTCTCCCATCCAAATACTAACCAAGGCTGACCCTGCTTAGCTTCCAAGATCTGACGAGATCAGACTAGC
This sequence comes from Gekko japonicus, assembly GCF_001447785.1. Classification (NCBI taxonomy): domain Eukaryota; kingdom Metazoa; phylum Chordata; class Lepidosauria; order Squamata; family Gekkonidae; genus Gekko; species Gekko japonicus. Next base: position 1,050,577 of record NW_015162492.1, read on the forward strand.
CTAGTCCATTCATGTCAGGGCTTTGTCTTTGGCTTGGCAATAGGGAGCCCAGGTTGCTAAAGCTATTGCCAGGTGGCTGATGGGTGATCAGCGCCTCCCCCTCTCCACCAGTGTTCTCCCAGTTTTGGTTTATGTCGAGGGGTGGCCGAACTGCAGCTTGGGAGCCACATGTGGCTCTTTCACACAGTCTAACTTAATGGTAATAAAAAGTAAAGTTGCATATTTTTCAATACAAATATGTCATATTTGTTCATGTTTTGCGGCTCTCAAACAACTGATGTTTATTCTATGTGGCTGTTACGTTAAACAAGTTTGTCCTCCCCTGGTTTATGTGATAGCACATATGCATCACCTTATTCCTATATGCAAATCATTTTAGTGGTAGGGGCAGGATTCCACAACAAGGATTACTGCATGTTTACTGTCGGGGGAGTGCTGCTGTTGAACTTAAATGTGCATGGGCACAATCCAGCTGGCTGTTGAGCTTAAATGTGCATGGGCACAATCCAGCTGAAGTGAAATGGTGCTAATTCCTCATAGAAGGGTAAAGTGTGTGTTTAGATCTCTCCCAATGAAATGCATGGGTGCTTGTAGCTGGACTGTGTTGGTTTCAAGCAACCATCCCTTCTCCTCTGTCTTCCCACCCCTCGCCCGACCCCTCCGGACAGGTGACAGGTGTTGTCATGGATGCAGAAGGCAAGGCTCACTATGTTATGTCTGGCACATGGGACGAAAAGATGGAATGCTCCAAAATAGTGCAGAGCAGCCTGGGTTCCAGCAGCATGGAGGGAAAACTGCCGAAAACAGTCTACCAGACACTGTCTCCCAGGGTCCTGTGGAAGAAATACCCCCTTCCGTAAGTGTCACCTGGAGTGGAATTGCATGTTGTCAAGCCCCTTAGGTGTGGCTTGCGATTCAGAGGTGGACGGAACACTGCTGTGCCCACTGTGATTGGTGCAACTGGACATTCGAAGTTGCCAGTTTACAAGTCAGAGCATCAGTCCCTGTATCCCAAGTGGCAGCACTTCTCCAGGGACTGGGGTAGGAGATCTGCTACTTGGGTTCCTTTTAACTAATTCTTACTATTGCAGTCCACACATCCCACGCATACTTTCAGGGTGGTGTTTATGGATGGGGAGGTTCAGCCTACTTTACTTTTGGAAGAACCCTGTGGGGTAGGATGGGCTGGCTCAAGATAACCCAGTCAATTTCATGGCAAGTGGGGATTTGAACTGAAGTGTTCCACATCCAGCACTTATAGTACTGCCTCTTAAGATATCAGATACCAAACCCATAAGAACCTCCTTACAGAGCATATACTTCATCACCAAGCTGCTAGAATCGGGTGCAGTGAAGAGAAAGCACAATGTATCTTGGGCCAGACTAAGATTTCTTTTTGCCTGTGGCAGAAAGCCAAAACAGCCACCCACTCACCAATTCTTAAATCTTCTACACAACTGCACTTGGAATGCACAAGAACATGAGGGCTTAGCCACACGTGTAAGACCATCTCTTACACGTCTTTCTCCTGTTGCTGTCTTCTCATAGACCTCCAGTGGGCAAATATTAAAGAACTTACCATGGGAGTGAAGAAGGAAGGCAGGAGAATCTTGTCTACAATGAAAGCTGGCTGTGTCATAGTTTCCCCGAATAAGATGCTCAAATGGCACAGTGGGATAGCTAGATCAAGACGTGTAGCCATATTAGTCTGTCTGTAGCAGCAGAAAAGAGCAAGAGTCCAGTAGCACCTTCAAGACCAACAACATTTGTGGCAAGATAGAGGTTTTGTGTGTGACAGCTCACTTCTTCAGATGTAGATAGTCACTCACCCAGAGGGTTGCAGTAGTTGAGAGACCTTTATTTGGGTGGAAAGGTGGCATAGAAATATATTAAATAAATAAATAGTTGTTTCAGTGGAAGCAGTCTTTCCCCTTTTGGCTTTTAAAAGCAGCTAGTAATAGATGGGGGGAGGCAGGGTAGGGTTGCTCCTAGCAGGCACTTTCTCCAGCTCACATCAAGTGTTGATCTTCTTCCTTCAGGGAGAATGCCGAAAACATGTACTACTTCTCCAGCCTGGCTTTGACCCTGAACGAGATGGAGGAAGGCATGGCCCCCACAGACAGCCGACTAAGGCCTGACCAGCGGCTCATGGAGAACGGCAAGTGGGATGAGGCCAACATGGAGAAACAGAGGCTAGAAGAGAAGCAGAGAGCTGTTCGTCGCCAACGGGAAGCGGCGGCAGTGGTGGCCCTGGAAGAAGGTAGGAGCCAGAGTGTAACTGGAACAGTTGAGAGGTCAGCAGAAGGTAACCTGAAGTTCCATGATTCATTGGCCACCTGGTTACAGAAAAATGCAAGCCACGTACACAAGAGCTGATGAGCAGCAATCATTATCACCATTACAGGCCAAGGTCACTGAGACACGGTGAAGTCAGGTGTGAAATTTAGTAAAACCAAACTTCCAGCTAGTGTGTGGCGGTAGAATGGGGAGAAGTTCTCTTCCCTCAGACCCCATCGTGGCAGCTTCCTTTTTTTGAGTTCACTGTTGTGTGGGCTTTTCTGCATGCTCAACTTACTCCTGGTTTTCTTGGCAGTCGATCCACAAGCAGAGGAATCAGTTTGGGCAGGGTGCTTCCACATGTCTCCCCCTCCCTCTGCATTTTCACAGTTGTGGATCAGTTTATTTTCTTCTTCAAATGCATTTGGTAATGAAGATTTTCAAGGGAGGGTGTTGTCATTGGTGGCGTCACAGCACCACCCTTTTATAAAAAAGACACTGAAATATCAGTATATTGCTAGAACATTGTAACAATGGCTTAGCAGGTTTTCTGAATTCACAGCTTTCACTAAAAAAAAAAAGCAAGTCTCTAGATTCTTTCCATGTGCAGGTATAAGGAAAAATGCATATTTCCATGAGGGAAAAGACTAGAGACTTACTTTTTTTAAAATGAAAACTGGGAATTTAGAGAACCTACTAAGGCTATTGTTACAATCTTTTTGTAGAAAAAGCCCAGCAGGAACTCATTACCATAATAGGCCACACCCAACAGCAGACACTCATTAGCATATTAGGCCACACCCCTGACAACACAGCTCATTAGCACATTAGGCTGCACCCCCATGTTACCAGGTGTGGTTATCCAGCCACACCCACCTTTTGCTTGTTATTCTGTTTACCTTGTTTGTTGTCAAAACCCAGGGCTTTTTTGTAGCAGGAACTCCTTTGCATGTTAGGCCACACACCCCTAATGTAGCCAATCCTAATGAGTTTCTGCTTGTTGGGTGTGGCCTAGTATGTTAATGAGTTCCTGCTGGGTGTGGCCAACTTGGGAGCCAGACGGAACTCCGTTCCTCTAACAGTGTATCGATATTTTAGTTTTGTTTTTTAAAAGGGGGGGGTTGCTGTGCCATTTTTTAAAAAAGAAAGAAAATGAAACCGCTCGTCTCCAGTGTGGGGGGAGGAGGAGGATTTGTTTGACTACAGCAGTCCAGCCATTGAAAAATGGGCTACAGGTGGAAGGAAAAGAAATCTGACAGAAACGTTATACACAAAGAAAAAGCTGACTCGGAATTGGCTTCTAGAAAAACATCAGGATAAAAGTTCTCTCAAAAGAATTGTGGAAAAGGGCGAGGGAAGTGAGAAAACGAAAGGCACATAAATGCATGTGGAAATCAGGGGATAAACCGAAGCAGTAGGAGGCCAGAACCAACGGGGGGGGGGGGGGGCCCCTGGGCACACGCCAATGTAATGTGCAACTTTTGTGTGTATGTTTTCTTTCTTTACCCATCTTTTATAGGCCAAGACTATGAAGGCTACATCCCACTGTGGTTTGAGAGGAAGGTGGACCCTGCAACGGGGGAGCTGATCTGCGTTTACAAGGGTGGATACTGGGAAGCCAAGGAGAGACAGGACTGGAGCATGTGCCCCAATATCTTCTGAGCCTCCTCCCACCCCTTACTGGGCTGCGGGTGCCAGGAGGGGCCTCCCCGTCTTTGTTGCAGGATCCAAGAGCCAGCAGTTAAAGCACTCCAGGCAGCCGCCTCTCTCTGGCAACACACAAACTTCAAGGAAATACACAGAGTTTAAATATTTAAAAGAAAAAATTAAAAAGAGAAACAAAAAGACAAAAACAAAACAGGGATTCCAAACCTATTTTTATGCACTAATAAAACGGCATTTGATTTTTTTTAAGTGACTTTTTTTAGCTACCAATTAGGACTGAGGAGGTGATGGGATTGGTTTCCTTTTTAAGCCTGACCTCGTTATTGCTGTGTCAGGAGTTGCAGCCTCCTTATATTTTTGAAGGCTTGGTTTTATTAACCAAGGCTCTGACTTCCAAAGATGCACGCATTGTGGGGAATGATGTATGTTTTGATTCTCTTTTGGGGTTTTCTTCATTTTTTTGTGTGTGTTGTCTTAAATTAATTTTTAAAGTCTATTGATGATTCAGGTTCCTTTTCTAAGGATGCGGGCAGCTCTGCGCTCCATTCCCTCTTTGAATTCTAGAGAGAAAAACGGGGCATCTGAGGTGCTAGTTGCAGCTGCTTCTTTGGGGAAGGCTAGAGGAGCATCCTTGGCGGGTGGGTGGGTTTCCTTCTGTGCTTTTGAATTACTCTGATGCAGACCCTGGGGCAATGGGCCTTTTTTTAGCTGTTGTTTTTGTTTAGAATCCATTTTCTCTGAAAAGACAGTTTTGTGTTGTGGAGAGAGGGTGCACAGCCTTTTGTTTTGGTTCTGTATCGAATTCCCTAATAGCGATGGGGCAGCAAGCCTTACTTCCGGCTTGCCTTAAAACAAGCTAGAGCAGGCTCCCAAGAACTCCGACTTTTTTGCTCTGTAACAGAGACTTTAAAAACACCCTGTAAGTCGACTGCCAACTTGGCACACAGTGTTCTTTGCAGCCCCAAGCTGTATGCCCTTTTGTGGAAAGAGGGGCCCGGGGGGGGGGGGGGGGTTATACCAATAAAAACTGTCTGTTGCATATTAGGAGGAGAGCAATGGAAGTGAGCTGCAATGAAACCTGGCATACCTCAATAGCCTTTTTGCTATTTGTAGAAATCTCCGTATAGGAGTCGGGCAAACACAAGCAAAGTCATTGGGGGGAGTCACCTACAGCCTGATCATTTAGCACTGCCTGCCTCCTTTCCTTGCCAACCACCATAAGATCTGTAATTTCCCACCGTGTCACTATTGTGACAGCATTTCACATACACCCCTGGCGGTCAACATGCCAGCAGTCGCAGTAAACTGCAACTACAGTACAAAGGTGATGCATGGCCAAGTTACAGTGAATGACTATGCAGCCAGAACTGAGATGCACATGGGTGCCCACTACCTAGAAATACCCTTCCCCTTTGATACCATGTTTATTTGGGGGGGGGGGACCTCCATGAAGTAGCACATGTTCAAGGAGGAATGCTGGAAATACTGACTGTGGTGGACACCACCGTTTCCATGCACACCTACAAACCAACTAATGTACAGGTTTTGCCAGGAAAGCAGTCTCCATGCTAGATGTGCCGTCACATAGCAAGATCTTGTGAGACAGTTCAGGATCTGGCTCCCAGTATTGCCAATTCCACCTTCCCCACTCAGGCCTGTTCATTGTGCTGCCATGTCAGGCACTCTGAACTATCTACTACTGAGATATCCTTCCCTGTTCTCCTGTGATCATTTCTCTGACCAGAACTGCAAAGGCACCCAGTGGTTTCAACCCTGGCCAACAGGTCATAGTGCTCGCATGGGAGCAGAAAATCTGTAGTGCATATTCCATTTCCAAATGTGACTGACTGGTCCTTGAGGCATGTTCTGTCTAATGTCCTTTGGGCCGTGTAGAGCTGCCCAGATCTTCTCTGGCTTGAGATGATATCATCATGGTAGACAGCTAAAAATCTCACAGCGTGTCCTACCCACGATGAAGAAAACCAGCAATACTCTTAGTCAGAGCTTGGGAAAGAGGAACCAGTCGGTCTCTCCCTACCCTCAATGCAAAAGGGTTAGTATTCAGCCAGGTCACTGAGGAGCTTCTAACAGCCCTTTCCTCACAGCACTCCTAGGAACTATGATTTACACCATGTACACACACGTGTGTGTGTTCATGTACACACACATCCACCTCATTCGCAATATATATATATATAAAAAATATAACCCATACAATATAACAATAAGTGATTGAATGTCAGTTGCTGACACAGCTGATATCAGTGTACCCTTTAATCTTTTATTTATTTGTGTCTAATTTATATAAAATATATATAATATAATATATATATAAAATTATTTTGTTTAAATTTATATGGTACATAACTAGAAGGGAAAAATAATGAAGACAGGAAAGCCTCTGTCTGAATTTTTTATACTCCAAATGTGTACGTTAAATTTTGATTCCTCCTTCAGGGTGGGCGTGCTCTCTCTTTTTAAAACAAAAAAAATGAATAAAGAGTAGTGAGGTTCAAGGTTTAAGGACACAGTCTGGTTGAGCAGTCTTCTTACATGAGACCTAGGGAAGTGAACAGGAACTGTGCCCAGAGGTGGTTTGGGCAGTGTTCTTGCACAGTTTCCATTCACTTCAGCAGGGCTTGTGCAAGAGAACTTCTGCTGGGCTTTTTTTTAAAAAAAAATTATTTAGTGATTTGGTTTCTGTCAACAACCTGGGCTCCAAAGCCACAGGTTGAAACAATTCAGTAAAGTCAGATCCGCTGAGAAGCCCCCACTGAAATGAATAGGCCTTACTATAGTCTTGCTCTTGCACAAGCCCATTTGGTTCCGTGGGGGTTTACGCTGAACACGCTCCCAGTGGGAAATCAGTTTCTTTCTGAAGGAAGAGTGTATTTCTAGCTCATGAAGACTGCGCTGAGCCAGACAGTAGCATTCAAAGCAGCGTCTCTCCTGTTTTGTACTTGAAAAACTTATCTTAGGGTCCCATTTCCAGGGTGCCTCTTCTCAGTTGTTTCCACCACTCCTGTATCTTAAAAAAAAAGTATGTATTGTCTTATTTTTGAAAAAGAAACACTGAAATGGTTGGGAGTTGCAGCACTGCTGAAGTCCACCAAATACTGTGTTCAGTTAAGTTAATGTAGTGTTTCCATGAGTTTTTTCCCCTACACGGGAGAATGATTCTCTGTAAAATGAGATGATGCGATGATACCCCAAAGCTGGAACCTTGTGTATAATTGGATACTGTTTTAGCAAATGATCAGTACATGGGAGTAACAGTTGGGCTACAGATGAATTGGGAGGGGGTAATTGGACAAGCAATAGCTTTCACAAATAGCACTTTTTGAATGGGGTGGTGTGCTGGAGGGAGACAGAGAGTCAAAGCGTGGCGACAGTTCCACAAACTCTCAAGCCTGGTAACAGAACCATTCTTACCTGTAATGTGCACACTCACATGTTTATATATATATACATAATTTTTCATTCTGGTAATTTCATAAAAAAGAAATTATATATATAAAACATTCCTTTTTTAAAAAAATGACCAGAAAGCAAAAATATGTAACTTCTATGGGGAAAACATTAAGAAAAATTAAAAGGAAAACTAGACGTGGGGAAACAAGACTTTTAACCATGCAACTTAAGTAAACACTTTATATGAATTCAAACCCAGGTAACAGTTGAACCTATCTAAATGGTTCTGTGTTAAGCTGAGGCCCTAGAGCTGTCACAGTCCCATATGACATTTTTTTCCATCCCACTGAGATCAACAAGCTCTGGTGATTATGTAATGTTCAGAAAATTGGCCTATAAAAAACCAATAGAAGGGTGTGTGTATATCATGGTTGCCTCTGGTTCCATCAGATCCCCTTCCGCCTTTCTTGCTGTCTTTCACTGCAGTTGGTATGTGTGTTTCTGAAATGTACACGCTGCTTTCCCCCCCTCATTCAGACGATACTGTGCACCATCTTCAGGTGTGGGGATGACCCACAAGAGAATTGAACTAATTCGGTTGCATTGTGAAAAGTTGCTTTCCCAGAAGCAAGGTGTGTGTGTCTGCTTTTTTGACTGGCTGCCTCACCCTTGAAACAGCGGGCAAACCCCCCCCAGGAAACCCTCAACCTCTCACAATGGTAAATCACTGAGCCAATGCAGTTCAATCTGCTGGACTGCCTCCTGTGTGATCCCTCAAAGCATTAAGCATCCCTTTTCCCAAGATGCACTTTCCCATAGATGCTGAGCTACCAGAAGACACTGTTCTATTTCTGTTCAGTGTAATGATGTAACAATAAAGAGTCAGAGGAGTTTCTTTTGGTTTTGGTTTTCACTTTTAAGAGCCCAACTCAGTGTTTATACAACGGCCTGTGAAACACAGCTCAAATCCAATGCCTTATTTTCTGTTCTTAGATGACCACTTGGGTGTTAGCAAAGAATTTGGGAACACTTCCGCCCCCCCTCATTAAAAACACCCTTTAAATTCAGTGGTAACAGGATCTGTTTACTGTGTGAGCTAGAAAAAAATAAAAAGTGAGAAACTCTCATACTTGTTAAGTGTTGGTGCCCTGGTTATGCATAGTCGTGGGAAAGTAGAAGGCAAGGGTTCAGGCCTCCCTCTCCCACATCCAAATCTTCTTCCAGCTGGGAAAAGCACAGTGTTTCTGAACACAGAGGGAGCCAGGGATGATCCCAGAACCCCTGTACAAATGGAAGGGCGATTTGAAGAGGGATGAAGAAGCCTCTCCTTTTCAAAGTTTGCCTTTAATTTTTATTTTAATGTGGAATGCATTTGGCTGTTCAGTTGATTCCAAGGTAAAAAAAAATGGGAGAAATGTTAAAACATGCTTTGCTGGCAAGAGAGCTTGTAGAAAATTTCAGACCACTTTTATTGTATTTAGTAATATAGGGGAGGGGGTATCTGTGCTTTTCTCTAGTGGGATGATCACTCAAGTAGCTTAAAAAGATGCAGAAATGTCACCTCCAGCTGCCCACCCCTCTGGTCTCGAGAATCTTTGCACAAGCAAGTAGCTCAGATCTGGCACTTTGGTGGCAGGGGAGGGGGAATCTGCTCAGCAAAGCAGCCATTTCAACCAACAGCCTCTTACAGGGCTCCCGGTCATGACAACACTTAATGAGAGCCGTGACTTGTAGCCTTTCTATTTTTCCCACCAGGGAATTTTAACATCACCTTACTGTTAAATGCTGTTGAATGTAATACTTTTGAACAGATATTATTGTGAGTGATCCCTCTTTGCTTACACAGTAATAAAAACTTGGATTCAGGAGTTTTAAACTTACAGTGTGCTGGTATCTTCTGTCTAAGCATAGGAGGCAACACAGTTTGGGGTGGGGTGGGGGTCCTGCAGTGGACTGATAAGCTATAATTGGAGAAGGGGCTGGGGTTCAGAGCCTCTCTCTAGTGCTGAATTTCTTTTTCAAAATTGTTTATCTGCACATACAAATATGTGGTCAATGTTGCTCTAGTTTTGAGACAACAGTTTTCCCTTACTATACTTACAAAGTTTGAGTCCAGTGGCTCCTTTAAGACCAACAAAGTTTTATTCTGGCCTGGGTATCAGCCAGTTTGGTGTAGTGGTTAAGAGTACGGACTCTAATCTGGGAGAACCAGGTTTGATTAACCACTCCTCCACATGCAGCTGCTGGTGTGACCTTGGGTCAGTCACAAGTTCTTTCAGAGCTGTTCTCAAAAGAGCTCTCTCAGCCCCACCTACCTCACAGGGTGTCTGTTGTGGGGAGGGGAAAGGAGATAGTAAGCCGCTCTGAGACTCTGAGTGAAGGGTAGGATACAAATCTAAGTCTTATTCTTTTGTGTGCCACTGGGCTCAAACTTTGTTCTTTTGCTTCAGACGAACACAGCTACCCCACCTGAACCTTTGCTTTATGTGAATGATTATTATGGTTATTCTGTTTTGGAAGGAAAGGGAAGAAAGACAAAGAGATGGAGATGAGCAAAATAAAAGAGGCATGACCCTACATTTGTAGATATAATTTTGTTCAACAGTTTTAAAGGCTTTTTTGTACTTTTGTAAAGTTTTTCACAACTTTTATAGAAAAAATTATGCTGTGATCTCACCTAGGCAGTGAGGTCAGGTGGCCACTGGTAGATGGGTGGTCTATAGCCTTTTATGTGTGAGTGAGCCTTCTTCACAAACTGGAATCAGTCACACAAAATAGCCAAACATAGGAAAGAGACCTCCCCTCTGCCATCTCTTGCTTCCTGTCCTGGCAAGGGACTGCTGGCTTTAGATTTTTAACCTTTAGCTGAAAGGGAATACACTTAGAGTGCCACACTCCAATTTAGGATCTCTTTGACAAAGTGAAGGAGCTTCATGTAAGGTTGAAAAAAAGACAATGATGAGAATTTAGCAGAATAATAAGAGAAAGTTGGAGATAAGCCAAACTACAGCATATAACTGGACAATGCACAGCAATAAAGACCCCATGAATACTTGGCCTCAGTTTCAGCGGTATTTTACGTGGAGCATGCATGCAATGTTGTTCTTTAATAGTCCATTTCCCAGGCTTTCCTTGTCCTTGGTACCTTCTTTCTGGAATGAATACAGCCCAAACCTGTTAGCAACATCAGGTGTACATTTTACAAGCTGCCCACATTTCCTTTCCTCAGCCCCCATAGATAGCCAGTTTGGTGTAGTGGTTAAGAGCGGCAGACTGTAATCTGGAGAACCGGGTTTGAGTCCCCATTCCTCCACATGCAGCCAGCTGGGTGACCTTGGGTCAGTCACAGCTGTCTCAGAGCTGTTCTCTCAAGAGCAGTTTCTCTCAGAGCTCTCTTAGCCCCACTGACCTCCCTGTCTTGTGGGGAGAGTAAGGGGGTTTAAACTGCTCTGAGACTCTGAGTGAAGGGTGGGATATAAATCCAACTCTTCTTCATAGCTGCCATTTCCTTTCCTTTATTACTGGAAGGCTTTGAGGTGCTTTAAAAAAGTAAAAAAAAAAAAGTAATTGCTATGGAATGTTATAACTATTGCTACAATGTACTAGTTCCTCTGAATCCCCAGGTTTCCTTCAAGGATTTTGCTGCTCTTCTTTCTTTGAGATAGGTGTGACATTTATGTTACTTGTAATGCGCCAACTATGATAGAAGTAATCCAGTTATGGAGTTAGGGCATAGAATGCCTAGAGAATGCCTCATATTGCTCAGTACTGATGGGAAGGTATTCTGTCGATATATGCATAGACTGCTCTTTCTTGGATAATGGCTTATACCTGCCCATTAAAGAAATAGCCATTGGTGTGCAGAGCCAACACTGAAGGAGAAAGGTTAAAGGAAGAAGGACGGTGTTGGAAATGGAAAGATTTGTTTCCTTAGCACCTCGGATAATTTCAAGTGCGCTGAGCCCCGTTTGGAAGAGATAGCCCTTTCCTTAGCTTCTGTGAGGACAGAGAGGTTGTAATGACTCCTCAGGGACTAGGCACATGCACACAAAAACCCTTTCCCTTTCCACCCCGACTATTCCCCTTCCCACAGGGCC
>NW_015162492.1:1062042-1108808 GCF_001447785.1 Gekko japonicus
GGTCCCCGGTTCCGGAGGCGAGGGCCGCAGGACGTCCGGCAAAGCACTTGCTTTCACGCTGCCTCTCGTTCATTTCGCGTCACATGGTCGCTAGGCAACAGGTAAGACTTCTCACCAATGGGAGCGCTTGAAGAGGCCCGCGATGCCGAACTGCTAGGCAACCCTGGCCGGGGATGTTCTACGGTTGGGAACTTGATCTCTTGGCCCGCTCCAGAAGAGAACGAAGGGAGGTGGCAAAGGCATGCACGGCGCTTTCTGCGGCCATCGGGTAAACCGTGACCCGGGGGGGGGGGGGGGGGGGGCAGGAGCCTCGAGCGCCCAGGCTGGTCTCTGGATCGAGCCTGACTCCTGTTCACCGCTCAGTGTGGCATATTTTTGGCCTGCAAGGGAATAAAACTTTAAGCCGCCTTCTCCTCTTTACGCAAACTTGGTCAGCTGAACTCGGAGTCGTAGGACTCATCCCGTCAACAAAGTAAACGGCTCCAAAGTAGTTATTTCTTCCATTAGGTATTACTCACCGACCTTCCCTGCCGCCGCGTCCCCCACCCCATGTTCGTGTATGGAGTTCTTTGGACGGTAATGTATCCTCCACATACGAACACCAAAAGCCCATCTAGGCCATTATCTTGTTTGCAGAAGTGACCAGCAATATGTCTTTGGGATGCCTGCAACAGCTAGTTGTCAGAGGCTCATTGCCTCCAAATATGGAGGTTCTGTTTAGCTATTGTGTCTATGCAGGTAACTGTGTCTAGCTTTAGGAAATTCATAACTGATGGATAAAGTGGGACACAAGGCACGAAAATGTGATTTGGCTGTGTAAGCAGTGATTTTGATAACTGCAAGATGCAATTGCAATTGAGATGAATTTGAAATATGACTGAAAGACAGGTATTTAAAAAATCAGAATTGAAATAAAACATACTCCTTGATCAGAAAGTAAGTCAAATGAAGGGAAAACGTAGCATGGTGGCACCTTGGGCTTGACTTATGTGCTGTGCTCAGAATTCCCTTCACATCGCATGCTGCTAGACAGGGCATCAAGACAGATTGCACAAAGGTGCAGCATCACTTGCCAGTCTAGGGTGCCTGGAATGAACCTAGAAAAATTCTGTGCACAGGTGAGCCTAATAAGAACATATATAGCAGATCAGTGGTCCATCTAGTCCAGCATCCTGTATCATATAATGGCCAACCAGTTATTCTGGAGGGCCAATAACAGGACACAGAGGCAGAGGCCTCTATTTATGCCTTCCCTTTGCAGCACCCTGACCGAACCCAAACATCATATGAAAGCAGATCACAGGATTTCCCCAGTTTGAGGGATCTTCAGAATGATTCAGACCTATGAGATGTTGTCCCTAGTCTTTCCCTTGGCAGTCCCCTTTATGAAGGGTGTGCTGGGCCAGGGCAGCAGACAGAGGGGTGTTTATTTGTACATACTTGTGCAGCCTCCGGCTCCGGGGATTGGATCTCTGCAGTCCACATGGTGTGTGAGTAACAGATGCAGTAAGGCTGGACAAAGAGGCTGTTGTGCCCCATTGGCCCTGCTGTCCTATGAGCAACTGCCTTCTCCCAGTTCCTGCTCCCCAAAAAAGGGGCAGCAGAGGAAGGAGGAGCTGATGTGTCCCCATACACAACACACATAGCCGGAAGGGATGTAGAGTGTAAGCAGGATGTCCTGCCTGGACTTTTAGGCTGAGGAATGGTGTCTCTGGTGCCTTGTATGTGCATTGCCTTTAGGGGCTGACAGCATGGCTCAGCATTTGAAAGTGCTTGCTGCAGTCTTAGATGGTGCAGGAAGACTCTGATGCAGGTCAAAGGGTATTTGCATTACCTGTCCACCATAGCTGATCAGTAAAATGTGCGTGCTGGTGTGGAAACACCTGACATCAGACCTGAGGCCAACACAGTTGTAGTTCCGGCTATTAAAGATGCTGATTTCACAGTACTGTGTTGTGGGGATTCTGTGTCGAAATTTAAGTTGCCAAGATGCTCTCAGCTATTTGATTTGTAAATTGCTTTGAGGATGTCTTTGAATGGGATTCTACGATGTCTTTGGTTATCGTGCAGAGCTTATCTCCCTGTGTTTAATTTCTATTAGGGGAGAACTGAGGCTCCAGCTTCTGAACTAGAGGTTTGCTTCCTAATTCTAGATTTGTAGGGATAAGTTTTGTGCTTGCTTAGTAGTGAACGTAACCAATAAGGACCGATAAGGAACAAATTGATGGATACGGAACAAAACTGCATCCCTTCAGGATATAATAAAATGGGATGGTTTTTCTCTGGTTTACTTGACTGAGACCTGGGTTGGCTCCTGATGAGGTTGTTCCTGTTACTCTGCTGACTCTGCCTGGTTCCTCGGCCCTTCATCAGCCTCAAACAGGAGGACAGGGAGGTGGGGCATCTATTCTCATCTGAGGGAGTTTCCCCTTTCAGAGGATCATTGAATACGTGGGCCCGTTGTGGGGTACTGGGGAGAGGGTGGGTATCCTGCTGGTATCTGCCTAGCTCTCCAGCTAGCCTGCCGAGGCTAATTGCGGCAGTCTCTGAGTGGGCTTTGTGTTTCCCATGATTATTAGTCTTGAGGGACTTGAACGTCCACATAGACATTATCAGCCCCTACGCACGAAGCATGCTGGATGCTGGATTTGATTTTTTTTGAGGAGGTATAGAGGAAGGGTCGGTGTGAGATTTACCACCCCGCTTTGCAAGGAGGCAAGCTAATTTTTGCTTGCCCATGAAGACTTATGGATCCAGTTGGATTCCAAGATGCTCTGTGGGATTTACCAGGGCCTGTTGGCAGCTCCCTTGGTCGGCCATCGATTGAATCGCTCCCCGACACCCTTTGCACCCTCAGCCTTTTCCTGCCCCTTGGTATACCAAGGAGCTGAGAAATACAAAGAAGTTGCTCAGACAGCTAGGGAAATCTTGGTGACAGTCTCAGGACAAATTGGTGAGAACACATATAGAGCTCAGTTGAAAGCCTATGAGGTGGCGGGGAAGGCAGCAGAGAAGGCTTACTTTTCTGCCTCTCATCATGTCTGCTAGTTCACATCCAGCCCATCTCTTTAGGGTTGTTAGGAATCTGACTTCCCTCAAGGTGGAGTCCCAAACTGATAATGATTTGGTATTTAGCTGTGACATTTTTGCAAACTTTTTTGCAGATAAAATCCTCCTTGGGTGCACTAGATTTTGGAGTTCTGCAGGGTTCATTCCCATCCCCAATGTTGTTTAATATATATATGCACCCTCTAGTGGAACTCATCAGGAGATTTGGTGTTCGGTGCCATCAGTATAATTATGACATCCAACTCTTTCTCCTGCTGAGTAATCAGTCAGATGCAGCCCTCTTGGCCTTGAGTCAGTGTCTGGACACAGTGGTTGACTGGTTGAGGGAGAGCTGGCTGATGTTGAATCCATCAAAGACTGAGGTCATGTGGCTGGGGAAGGCCAGGTCTTTGGTGGGACTGCAGTTACTGGCTCTTGATGGAGTCCCATTAAGCCCAATGGACTCAGTATAGAGCCTAGGGGGGTGGCTTGATCCCTCCTGTTGAACAAACAGATGTCCACAGTGGCGAGGTCAGTGGGTTTTTTTTCCTGCGCCAAGCCTGCCATCTGGCCTCCTATTTGGCCTAGGCTGATCATGCCACAGTCACCTCACCTCCAGACTAGACTACCGCAATGCACTCTACACAGGGCTTTCCTTGAGGGATCTTCAGGGGATCCAGAGTGCAGCTGCGAGGCTGTTCGCCAGCTCCTCTTGGTCTACCCATATACAGCCAGTCCTGAGGCAGCTGCACTGCCTGCCAGTTTGTTTCCAGATTAGGTTCAAGGTGCTGGTTATAACCTTTAAAGCCCTAAATGGTCTGGGACCGGCATACCTGAAGGACTGCCTCTCCCAATGCAATCCCACATGGAGCTTGCACTCATCATTGCACCATTTCTTGACAGCGCCTGGTCCTCAGGAACCCAGTCTTGCTTTCACTGGGGGGGGGGGGTTTGCTGGCTTTTTCCATCATGGCCCCATCCTGGTGGAATGCCTTATCAGAGGAGACAAGTGCCCTGCAGGACCTGTCAGGCTTTTGCAGGGCATGTAAGATGTAACTGTTCCGGCAGGCCTTTGGCTAATTCTATTATTTTCAGTGGATATTGGTCTGCCAGATGTTTTCTCTATGGAATATTTCTAGGTACTGGGAGAATGGGGTTTAGGGCTGAACCCTGGGGCAAATTAGTCATGGTGCCTTGTCCAGATGTAAAGGGTCCTGAAAAAAATTGCATCCTTGCAGATTTTGAGGGAAATTGCTGTCTCCCCGTCCATCAAATTTCCGTTTTTAAAAAGAGCTGTATGAAGATGGAATTTGGGCAAGTCTATATTCCCAAGTTACCAGGGACAGATTCCTACCGGGGAGAAAAGTAAGGGATAAATGTCTAATAAGGATTTCATGAGGGATCAGCTCTACCAGGACTTCATCAGACTTGCACAGTCAGCCTTGCCAAGGGGGCTGGGTTACCTTACTGGGACCAGCTTGCTGAAGAGTTGGCTGAGTCTTTTTGCTTCCCCAGGTATGATGAAAGAGCCACCTGCTCCCTGTCCTGAGAGATCAGGCCCTTGGGCCAAGGATCATTGTGATTACCTGCTGGATTCTATCGATGTTCAACTTAACCAGCTACAGGTAAGTGATGGAAGAGCCCCATAGCTCACTGATAGAGCACAAGCATAATATCCTATATATTCCAAAATGGCCAGCCTCTCCCCTTGCAAGGATCTCCAGAAATTTTGTTATTGTTCAGTCGCACAGTCGAGTCCGACTCTTCGCGACCCCATAGACCAGATCACGCCAGGCCTTCCTGTCTTCCGCCGTCCTCTGAAGTTTGCTCAATTTCGTGTTCGTTGCATCTATGACACTGTCTAACCATCTCATCCTTTGACGTCCCCATTTTCTTTGACCTTCAGTCTTTCCCAGCATCAGGGTCTTCTCCAGTGAGTGCTCCCTTCTCATTTGGTGGCCAGAAGTAGGGCTGGGAAAAATCTTGGAGAGTTGCTGCCTCCCAGAGTAATCAGTATTGGTCTGGATGGACCATAGGCCTCACTCGGTGTAAGTTCCATATGTTCATGTTGCCTTTCCAAGTGCACAGAACATGTTGTCTTTATGGAGAAGGAAAGGAACCTTTATCTCCTAGAGAGTCCCTCTACCACATACACACTATAATCTGCAATGGCTGCCCTGTCTTCAGTTGGCATGGAGACTTGTGCACTCCTTATTTCTACTCCCACTGTTGTTTCGCTTTAACTTTCCGGCCTGTCTGCATTGCAAAGTCCTCCCCCTACACACACAATTTATTCCTCTTGTCCTGTAGACTCGGGGACCCAGTGCAGAAATCAAGGACAGCAGGGGCAATGAGATGGCTTCCTTTAATGGACTCAAAGGCAACTCCGGTCCAGCAGGTGAGACCCTTGGGGCCAGTCTGCATTGGGTTCTAGGCTAGTGTTTTTGCATTGTCAATATTATTTCAGGTCTTGATCATCTTTCCATGGCAAATGTAACCAACCCACAAGTCTGGAGGGGAATCATAACTACGCCACATCCCAGGTTGCCTCAATTCCAGTCCGTTGTGGACCATGATGTTTTCTTCCTAATGAGCACTTTGAGGTTTACACATCATAGATGTTGTACTGGGGCCAAGGAGACTTGGGGCCAGGTTGTCACTAAGTAATGAAGCTTGCCTGGTGATTTTGGGAAAAGGTTGTAAACAGCTGTATTGGCTCATGCAAAATCCAGTAAAAGAAACAAAATCAATGTAACACCTTGTGTTGAGGCCAACCCAAATGACACAAACATTATGTAAGCTTTCAAGCTCTTCAGTTCCCTTCAGGCAATGTTACACGAAGATGAAGATGATGATGAAGAAGAAGACAAAGTTTTCCAGTTACCAATCATAAGCTTCTGTCATGCTACCCTTTTCTGTTGGATGCTGCCAAGCTTACTGTCTCTAGTTTGAGGTGGGGCAGCCGTGTGGGTCTGAAGTAGCAGAACAAAGTTTGAGTCCAGTGGCACCTTTAAGACCAACAAAGTTTTATTCAAGGTGTGAGCTTTCATGTGCAAATAAGTGTTAGATTTAGAGCACATGCATTCTGAAAGGAAGAAATAAACAGTGGAGGGCCATCTCATTTGGAAAAAAAAAAATCAGAGCCCAGCAAGGCTCAACTGTTATTTGATGTGACTTGGACCAGTCTCTGAGTATAGCCTAACTCAGTGATGGCAAACCTTTTAGAGACCAATTGCCCAAACTGCGACCCAAAACCCACTTATTTATCGCAAAGTGCCAACACGGCAATTTTACCTGAATACTGAGGTTTTACTTTAGGAAAAAACCTTCATACATTAACTTAAGATGATCCAAAGAAAGTAAGGGAAGCAATCCCAAATGCTTTCATTTACTTAAAATTATATGGCAGAGATTTCGACACTTTAATGATGGTCTGGGCCTGGCTGGGGCGATGGCACGCGTGCCCACAGAGAGGGCTCTGAGTGCCGCCTCTGGCACCCGTGCCATAGGTTCGCCACCACTGGCCTATCTCATGGAGTTGTTGTGTGATAATAAAACAGGAAAACCAACTTCAGCTTCTTGAGTCCCCCATTTCCACACACATCAAGGAATATAAACATCCATCCTACAAGGACCAGAATACCAGTGTATATGTTTGAAAAAGAAGAATTAATAGTATTATAAATAGGCAGTTGAGGAAAACAAACAGCCATCCAGATGAATTCTGTATTGCAAAGACAGAGCGACAGACAGAGGTCATTTCGGGGGGAAACGCGGGGGAACACAGTTCCCCCGGGTGAGGTGCAGGGGGGCGGGGCACATGACGAAGCCCCGCCCCCTGCTTCCGGCCTCCCCGCTTCCAGCCCTCATTCAGCCAGGAGGAGGCAGGAGAAGAGGGAGGGTAAGTTGCTTCCTCCCCGCCTCTCCCCACCCCTGCCTGCCTGGGGCCAGGGAGGGCCTTGGCGTGGCCTCCTCGCACTCCCGCTGGCCTTGCAGGTCCACCGCCGGGCTCCTGATGGCAGGGGGTGTGGCATATGCTAATGAGTTATTAGCATAACTCCCCTAGCTCTTTTTCTACGAAATGACCTGGGGATTGCTTTCATTCATAACCATGTCTAGGGCTTGGTTTTCGAGTTTCTGCTTCCTGTTTAAAAGTAGTTACGAGTTTTTGTGTTAAACAAAGACATCTTGCTCCACCTAGAGACACTAATGTCAGTGCTTCATCATCCCAAACACAAGGATTTGGGCCAGGAACCTAGTGGTCTAGCCTAATGAAGATGGGTCCAAGCCTACCTGGGTCTGTGTCCTCTCAGGCCTCAGAGTCCTCCTTATGTGCAGAAGGAGTAGGGACCTACAGCACAGCATTGGCAATCCAGTGTGAAGCCCTGGGGTTGGTGAGGCCTGGTAGAAACACAGGGAACCTGACCCTCATGCCCTTGGCTGGGTAACAACAAAGCAAGACCTTCTGCCTGTTGCATGTCAGGAGACATCCCTCATCACTAGCTCCAACAACCATCCTAAGTTAGATGTGCTTCACATCTAGATTCAAGGCTGACCATGAGTCGTTTCAGCCTGGATCTGATAAGATCTTCCAGCACAGCAAGTGCTTACTTTCTTGAGTGCATCAGGGCCTCCACCAAGCATATGATTGCAAAGATTTCAAGGTATGAATTTTAGTTTCCGATAGAAGTTGACTGTTCTTTATTTACTTCCTCCTCCATTCAGATCTGAGTGAATGCTCTGTGGACAGGAATGTCAACACCTCTTCAGAGAAAGTCCTGGACTCTTTGAGGGAGGAATGCACCTGGCGTCTGGCACATCTCCTTGACTTGGAGGGCACTGTAGAAAACCAGAGCCAATCGGACTCTGTCTGCACAGAGGACTTTGCTGACAAATTTAAAGAGGGCCTGGTGGAGCCACTTCTGAATTCTAATGGGAAGAAGGATGTATTTGCTGGTAGAATCCTGTCCTATGGCTTTGGGCCACTGGAGTGCACTGCCAGAGACCAGGCTGAGAATGTGGGCCCTTCCCAACTTTTGGGGGACCCTGAAGCTGTAACAGATTCTAGTTCAATTAATGCAACAAGGCAGCAGTCACTGGAACAATTGGAACGGGCTTCATCTCTGGGCTTGGGAGAACCTCCATCCTTGGTTCTTCAAAACAGGGTACAGAGCCTGGAGTCTCTGGGCGGAAAGATCTCCTCATTTTGCAAAGAGTCCTCCGAAGGGACTATGAATGCCAAAACGGGCAGCTCTGCGTGGGAAAGGATTATGTTCCCCAGGCCCCTTGGTTTGGAGGAGAAGTTGGTGGGCTTGGAAATGGGGATCTCTGGGGAAACTGCCAATGTGGGGACGCAGCAGAGAAGAGATGGTTTGGAGGACTCTCTTGAGCAGCTTCAAGACAGTCACCAAAACTCAAGCAGCCCGTTGCTCATTGAAGATCTGTGCTCTGCCAAGTCCCTCCAAACTGCCCAAGGAGCAACTGTCAGAAAGACCATGCTGAATGCTGAAGCTTCATCAAGGAGAGTGGGACAGGGCTGCCAGGAGGAGGGGCGATGTCACTGCTGGAGTAGCTTGTCGGACATTGCCTGTCTGTGCCCCATTATAGCTCCTCATCTCGTGCTTGGTTCCAGTGGAGAGGACAGAGGTGGTTTCTTCTCACCTTTGTGTCTATGTCCACTGATTGCCTGTGATGCCAGCAAGAGGCAGAGGCCAACTCCATCAAGGCTCGGAACTAGCACTTGCGTAGCAAATGCCCCAGGGGGTTTCCAGCAACCTCTAGGCCCGTACAGTGAAGGCAGTGCAAAACAGAACAGGACGACAAACGCCTGCACAGAAAGGCATCGCGAAGCACTAGAACTGATGGCATGTGAGTAGGAGCATATTGCACTGTTGTTCGCGTGAATCATTTAATATATTGTTTATCTTCAAATCCAACTGGGTGTGGCAGGCTGCCCCTCTTATTTCTGTTTCACTGATGGGGAACTGCAGTTAAAAGAAAATGATGCTTGGCCAGCACCACACACTAGGTCTGTGGCTTGAGGCAGAACCTGAACATGGATCTGCAGTTCAAGCACCCCTTTTGTTCACAAAGCCTTTGTGTCACAGTAACTCTTTCCAGTGTATCTTGAAAAGATTGAGTGGCTGTTCCTGATCCCTGTTAGGGATTTGTACTTATCTTCTTCAAGTGCAGTAATCTGGAATTGGAGGGGGAGGATTTCACAAGATTGTAAAAACGCTTGCATGAATTTGAGTGGCTAGAAGGTAAAAGAGCTCTTTCACTGCTGTGATCATTTGAGCGAAAGAATCCGTTTTGGTTGACTTTCAGGACAGAAGTAAGGAGTGAAAATAATTCCCAAATTAATTAATCTCATGACTCAGGTCTTCACTGTCAAGCCTCTCTCCCCTGCAGTTTCTTGTTTTCTCTTTAGATGGCAACTTAGGTGCTGAGTGCTGCAAGCCCCAGTATGGGCTGAACACTCAGGCTGCAAGGAGAGACGTGGGGCAGGTGAGAGGAAATCCTTTGTGCCTGACAGACAGCTTTAGAGGAGTGTGTGTGAGAGAGAGGGAGAGAGGAATGGGGAAGGCACCCGTTGGGGGCAAACATGTGAGCCTGGCAGGGAAGGGAGCTGGGGCCGGAAGAGCCAGCTGGGGAGGAAACTTTACAAAGCAGAAGGAAAAAAAAAAGGTCTAGGTCAGAATGGAGTGTGGATTCTAACCACATAGAGGGTCAAAAACATGAAAGCAAAGCCCTGGAGTGGAAGCCACACTAGGCCTCTTCTGAGGCCAGATTCAAGCATCTCCTGGTTGCCCCTGTTCCTTCACTGTGTCCTACCTTTGCTGCTGGTGTCCCAGTCAAGAGCTTTGCTAATGTCACAACTGATAGGGACTTGGATTCAGTGAGTTCACAGAGCATGCAGACACAGTTCTGCAGGGCTGCAGGCTACCAACAAGTTACACCTTCCCCCTGTGCATCTTTTGCAGTTGACCCACTGTTGTCTGGGTACCAACATCCCATGGAGCAGGAGCAAGAATTCCTTCTCCCTTCCTGTGACTTAGCTCCAATCCTAAAAACCCTTTCCTGGGAGTAAGCCCTATTGCATTTAGGACTAAGTAGACCCGCTTGAGATTGCTTGGACTATTGGCAGAACTACATGGCAGAATGACTTGCTTTGAATGCACAATAGCCCATGTTTAATTCCTAGAGTCCCAGTTAAATGATCTCAGGATCTTTCTGTGCCCAGAATCCTACAGGCCTACTGCCTGCCAGTGTGGACAATAAGGAACTAGATTGACCAGTGGGATGACTCAGCATACGGCAACTTCATACATACATGACCTCCTTTCTAACCTGATCCATCCACTATGTTTGTGCTGCTCCTTCATAATCTAGAACTCTCTCTCTCTCTCTCTCTCTCTCTCTGTGTGTGTGTGTGTGTGTACGTTCTATGCACATCTACTCAGTAGCAAATCCCACTAAATCGAATGGTGCATACTGCCATGTAAGGGTGCTAAGGACTGCACCTGTAGTCTGTTTCCAGCATTTTGTCTGTTTTGAATGCTGGAACATCATACTTGCCCTATGGAGGGGGGGAAGAACCAACCACAAAACATTGATAGTGTCAGTAAAATGTTAATGAGGCTCTAAGCCAAGCCAAGCATCATCCCCCCTCTCTCCATGGTCTGCTCCAGTCAGACACAACCATGGTGCCTCCTGTGCCCTTCTGAAGCACTTCCTGCTCCAGTGCGGTAGAGGAAAGCCAGGGGCAGCTCTTTGGGGAGGTAGCAAGTGGGCACCTAGAAACACGTCAAGAGGCACCATACTGGGGATCGCTGGGTTCATCCCTGTTTTCCCCCATTGGGCTTAACAGCCTGGAACCAAGAGTGTCTCTTGTTCTCAAACAGGCCACATGACCGAGGAGTCCCGCCTGCTACAGAAGGACATGGGGAGGTAAGGATTCTTGAGCATTTGTCTGCAGTGGAGGCCAGGCAAGATGAGAGTGGCCCCGTAGCCCTGTTTCTCGGGAGGGAGCCGCATCTGGCCTCTGCTTTCACAGTTCGGGAAGAGGCTTTGCTGTGTGAGTGCTTGTGTTATCCATAGTGCGGTGGTTAAAGTATCAGACTAGGATCTGGGAGACCCGTGTTTGTATGCCCACTCTGCCATGGAAGCTTGCAGGGTGACCTTGGGCCAGTCAGACACTTTCACCCTAACCTGCCTCACAGGGTTGTTGTGAGGATAAGAACCATGTCGGCTGCTTTGGGTCCCCACTGGGGAGAAAGGCAGGGTATAAATGGCGTAAATAATAAATGAGTGATATAAACAGCAGTAGACGTTGGTGTCCTTTCAGAGACTCGGGTCCCAGTGATACAGACATGGAGGAGGAGGAGGAATCGGAGCTGTTGTGCCAAAGGAGCAGCCACGGAAGATGGAGAGGAAAAGAACTCTCTGGCTGGAAGAGAGCCAAGGGGGGAGCGTGCAGCAGCTGTAAGGTACTCTTGGCCACTGCGGACAGTCTCAAAGGGTGGGAGGTGGGACTTCCCTGCAGTAGTGCAGTCTGCTGATAGGGAGAGGCAGAAACTCCACATGAACGGGCAGCCTTTGGTGTGGGTACTACAAATACACATGGGGCTGCCTTACAGTGAATAAGACCATCAAGTCATCAAGGTCAATATCTTCTATTCCGGCTGGCAGCAGCTCTCCAGGATCGGAGCCTGAGGTCTTTCACATCACCTGCCGCCTGAACCATTCAGCTGGAGAGGCTGGGTTCTGAGCCTGGGACCTTCCAAATGTTAAAGGAAATGCTCTGCTACTGAGCCAGGGCCCCTCCTCACTAGTTTGGTGTAGTGCTTAAGTGCGCGGACTCTAATCTGGGAGGACCGGGTTTGATTCCCCACTCCTCCACTTGCACCTGCTGGATGACCTTGGGCAAGCCTTAGTTCTGATAAGAGCTGTTCTTGAAAAAGAGCCGTTTCTGTCAGAGCTCTCTCAGCCCTCACAGGGTGTCTATTGTGGGGAGGGGAAGGAGTTTGTAAGCTGCTCTGAGACCCCCTTTGGGTACTGAAGGGCGGGGTATGAATCCAATCTCCTCCTCCTCCTCCTCCTCCTCCTTCTTGTAGCTCTGGTAGAGGGAGCACATGGCACATCCAGACAGGAGCAGGAAGACCTAATTGTGGCATAGAGTCAGGTCTGTGCTCCCTCCCATACTGACCTGCTCCTTGTGTCAGCAGGCTGTGGGGGGGGGCTGTATGTATCGTGCAGCATGCACAAGAGTGGCCTGGTCTTGTCCTTTGGACTGGAGTTGCACAAGGTTGATCTCTGCTGGATGTTTGATGCCTTCATTTGGTTCCATTGATCACACAGCCTCTTACTGGACTGGACTCCCCAGGTGCCGTGCGACACAGAGCAGACCCTTCGGCAGAGACCTTTATTGCTGATGTGGTGAAACTGGAGGAATCCATCATGAAACTTCAGCAGGTGGGACAGGTCCCGGGGACTTGAGGCAGCAGCACAGCTTTGCATAAAGAGCCTCTCTCTTGCCTGCTTTTCAAAGTGGATGGGACACCAGCTGCGTCTCTGGATGGGGTGGGGAGAGGCCTCTTGCTGTCTACTCCTGCCCCTATGTGGTGTCAGATTGGTTCTTCCACTGGACGCTTCCCATAGCAGTCAGGTTCAAACCTCCCAAAGTCCTGTTCGTGGATGCACCTGCCCTGCCTCTTCCCCCAGTTTCTTTTGCCCTATTTAGAGCATTTGCATTTGTATTTACTCTACTGTTAAGAAAAATCTCTGTGTACGTACAGAACCTAGCAGTGTCCTTCCAGGCACCTGATTGCTATGCAGTGAACTATAAGTGATGCTGTGATATCCTGCCCCCATGTTCTCTCCCCCCCCAAAAAAAAAACCCCAAGAAGCTTCAAAGTCTTTAGTTTTTCCTTGCAGGGAACGAACGCCAGCCCTTGATCATCTCGGTTGCCCTTTTTCTGCTCTCTGCTGGTGACCTGATCTGTGCCCAGAATCCCAAATGTCACCATCTGACAGAGTTGTATAAAGGCATTACAATACTAGCCATTTTATCAAGCCAGGTTATTGCCAAACCCCCCCCCACACACACACACAAACAAAGCACACAGCCCGCATGTCACCTTTCCACCTCTGTGCCTCAATATCCTTTCCTTTCAAAGCGGGCATTAGGTCCATGCCAGAGTAGAGGTGGGGAGCAGCAGACCTTGACCCTTCTCAAAAATAATGCCCCCTATATGCCTTTCCGCAGGCACCTGTCTGCAGCCTTCCAAGATTATTGAAAAAAATTACTGAGGATATACGTAGGCTGTGCTTTAGAATGTTTCCTAGTTAAATGCTGGGGATAGATTTCTCTCCCCCCCCCCTTGTCCTTTTCTGGCCTTCCACAAAATGACCACTAAAACCAGGGCATAACCTACAGGACTTGAAACTGGAAGAAGAAAAGCTGTTGCAGAAGAAGTCCCAGATCCGGAAGGCTGATGCAACACTACGCAAGACCCTCCAAGAGAAAAAGGTATTCCCCACCCAGGTCCTTGTTTGAGAGAGACAGTAGAGTTAGGCCAGGGGGTCAGCAGAAAGGACCTGGTTGCTTGGAGAAGGCACCGCCTCTCCTCCCATGCAATTTTTGCTTTGGCCAGGAGACCAGCTCGCTGCTTTCTGTCACATGGGCATGGATCTAGAAATAAAATAGATTTGGGGGTATAGTTCTGCTGTGGGTTTTTTGTAAACTGACTCCAGACAGAAGCTTGGTTATAGATGATTGGGCAGCAGTAAGCCTCTTAGGCTCAGGGGGTTGCAGTGATTCGGCTCTGGAGCTTGTAGTGATTCTGCTTTGCGATCTTGGGGTGCTAATGCAATCTTGAGCTGTATCAACAGAGGCATAAGATCCAAATCGCAAGATGTCATAGTCCCACTGTACACTGCATTGGTCAGGCCGCACCTGGAGTATTGTGTGCAGTTTTGGAGGCCTCACTTCAAAAAGAATGTGGACAGAATGAAGCAGGTGCAGAGGAAAGCGACGAGGATGATCAGGGGCCTGGAGACCAAGCCCTGTGAGGAAAGGCTTGAGGGACTAGGGAATGTTCAGTCTGGAGAAGAGGAGGTTGAGGGGGGACATGACTGCTCTCTTGAAGTATTTGAAGGGTTGTCACTTAGAGGAGGGAAGGGAGCTGTTCCTGTTGGCAGCAGAGGATAGGACTCACAATGGGAAAGTACCGGCTGGATCTTAGGGAAAACTTTTTTTACATTAAGAATTGTTCAACGGTGGAATCAGCTGCCTGGGGGGGTGAACTCCCCCTCACTGGCAGTCTTAAAGCAGTGGCTGGACAAACACCTGTCAGGGATGCTCTAGATGGCCTGTATGGCCCTTTCCAACTCTGTGATTCTATGATTCTGTGGTGTTGCCTGTAATAGTTGCCGCATGGCTTTTCTTCCTTTTCAGCTTGTGCATTTGTAAATAAAAAGTGTTGTAGGAGTCTAGTGATGTCTGTATCAGAGATCGCAAACTCCTGTATTCATAGGGCAGGAGTCATGCTGTTCTGCTGAGGCTAGAAGTGTATTTTGCCACAAGAACAGAATCAGGCTCCATGATAAAGTTGTCGTGCTCTGGCTTCTCCATCACCAAGATCATGTGCTCAGGGACAGCACTGTGTAGAAATCTGTATGTGCATGCATACATGTTACTTCCAAAATCAGGATATAATGTTAAAGTCTATTTTTCTAGGTCTGTGCCCAGTGGAAATTGGTACCCCCTCTTGAGAAAACAGATTCAAGGGCTCTTATTTTCTCAAGAGGGTACACCAATTTCCACTGATTCCCTTGTCCTCCTGCCAACCCCTGAACCCCCAAATGTTGTTCCTCGAGGGAGTCAATCTACTGTCAGGAACAACATCTAGGGTGATGTGGGGGTCTGCAGTGGGTGGGAGAACCATTGGAAATGGCTTCCCCCTGTACGAAAACGTAAGTCGCCTTAAGTCTTCAGAATGTGTGGTTGGATATGTTCCACTTCTTTTTTTCTCTCCTTTACAACCAAAACAGTGGAGAACTTCTTCTTTTTTTGCGCTAGACCGGTTAAAATTTGGAAAGACTACCAAGAGCAGGATTTGACCATCTCTGCTCAGGACAAAAGGAGGAAAGCCTTGACAGTGCCTGTCCTAAACTGTCCACTGCTTGTGGTAGTAGATGCAAGAGCCACATAGACCTGTTCCGGGCACCGTGACTGTCTCCTCCACCTCTTCTTCCTCTCGGTTTTAGCACATGGCTCTGGAGCTAGAGGCCTTGCACAAGACCCTGGAAGAGAGCCAGAAGGAAGTGAAGAGGTTGGACTTGTGTCTGAAACAGCATCACACCAAAGTGGAGGAAGCCAGGTACTGGAGGTGGGGGAGCATGGCTGTGGCCAGCGACAAACAAGTGGAACAGGCTGGTATCCCCACCTTGCCCGGTTAAGAACGGAGCAGCCTGTGTTTAAGAATGCTGAGCACCTGATCGGTGTCCACTGAAGATGAGTTAATGCAGCAAGTAGACAGCGGAGGGACAAGGGACCTTGCAATGCTTGTACCTCCTCCTCCTCCTCTGTGGAGTTTCAGGTGGTGCCAACAAGGGATGTTGCCTGCCTGATTTCTTTTTTCTGTGGTATTCAGGGCTGAACTGGTGTTCCTGGAATGTAAGCAGGATGCCTGTCTGAGGGAATTGCCGGACTTAGAGAAGGAGCTAAGCGTCCTGAGGCAACAGTGCGGCCAGTATGGGGAGGTGAGCAACAGCAGCTGCAGCTGGACAGCTGGACTGAGGCGTCGTTGGGGTGAAGCCTGGTCGGCACATGCGGCTGAACTGAGGCAGTAGAATTCTGAGGCAGTAGAAGGGATTGTACCACCTCAGACTGCGGGAGGAAAGAGGCCATCTTCTTAATTCTCCTCCATGTGAAAGCTCCCTGCAGAGTGGCACATTGGGGAGAAATGCTTTGGCCTTTTTCATGCCATGCTAGTTTCCCAGTTATGGGGAATTAGTAATGTGAGGGAAGCTTGAAAAATGTGATCACTCCCCTGCATTCTGAAACGATACACTCCACTCTACCGTCTCTGCACCCTGCAAACTGGTTAGCACCTCAGTCGACTTCATGTGTCGACCAGGCAAGAGATTCGGTCACACTGAAGAGGCAGCGGGTAGAGTCATCATCTCCACTCTGTCCTGGGTTGTCCCAATGGCTCTGAGTCAGTGCAGTTCATTTAAATCCCCATTATGTGCTCCCCACATTCATTAGTGATGAAGAAGAAGAAAAAGAAGAGGAGGAGGAGGAGATTGGATTTTATACCCCACCCAACACTACCCGAAGGAGTCTCAGAGCGGCTTACAATCTCCTTTCCCTCCCCCTCCCCACAACAGACACCCTGTGAGGTAGGTGGGGCTGAGAGAGCTCTTTCGAGAACTGCTCCTGAGAGAATCGCTCTGAAAGAACTTGTAACTGACCCAAGGTCACACTAGCAGCTGCATGTGGAGGAGTGGGGAATCAAACCCGGTTCTCCCAGATTAGAGTCTGCGCTCTTAACCACTACACCAAACTGGCTCTCTCTCAGAAGTTCCAAGTGGCAAGGCAACTGAGTTTAGTTTTCTTTGGAGAGGTGAGTGCTGTCTGGAGGCTTTATGTGCCTCTGTTTGCATAAGTGATGGCAAATGTCCTCCTTCAGCAAGCAGCATAGCCGCTAACCCTGCATCACATCCCCAGAGAACAACTTTGTCCCTTCCACTGCCTCTCCTCCCCTAAAGCTGCACCCCAGCTTCAGTTAACTTTCTTTCTCTTCTCTAAACCCATAAAAAGTGTTTCATTTACAGATGCACAAGTTGAGAAGGAATAGTTGGAATGAAACAACTATCACAGGCATTTAGACTGCAAATCTGGCTACCTCGTAGCTAGAGGGATTGCCTTTTCCCCAAGCTCTGATAGATATTGCATTCCACAGACCGGATAGAGGATCCCAGTTTTTCTTAAATCCCACTGAGAAAAACCCATCTGCATTGGTGCACACAACAGCCAGTCTTACAATATGGCAGGACAGCAAGGGGTGTAAGTGGGGAATCCCATTCAGGTGGTTAAACTATTGAGAAAGGGTCCCGCCTTTGCCAAACAGTTTGCTACTAGCAGTTAAAGCACAATGAGATATTATGGGTTTCTTTCCTTCTCCTTCAACAGAAGGGGGCTGGCTGCTTCTTTCAGATTCTTTTTTCTCTGTGGTTTTGGAAGGCCTCCCTGTGCCTAAGGATTTCATGATTTTACCCCCTCAATTATATTCCTGATGTGGTGTTGTGACCAGTGTTCCCTCTAAGCTGAGTTAGGGTGAGCTAGCTCACAGTTTTTTAGCCTCTTGCTCACACACTTTTGTCTTAGCTCAGGAAGGAGGGCTCCAGAGCAAACTAATGTATGCAGTAGCCAAGTCACTTGCTCACAGCTTTAATGCCAGGAGCTCACAGGGTAGAATCTTTGCTCACGAGACACTACAGCTTAGAGGGAACATTGGTTGTGACTTATTTTATCATTTGCCTTGTCTGCATTCTGGACCTAGCCCTCTGTCTCCAAGCTCTGCAGCAGCTTGTCACCAGATTCCACAGTCCTAAAATGTCAGGAAATCCAAGTGTAATGTTATGTCCAGATTTCAGAAGAATTGTCCCAGTGTTTGGCCTAAAAGGGCTGCTGATGTACTGTGAAGCCCCTTAACCTGTCGAGTCACCCTGTGCTTCCCCCAGATTTCTCAACTGGTAATGGAGCGGGAGGAGTTGACGTCTCAGGTGCACCACCAAAAACTGCAACTAAGGAACTGCGACGCAGAACTAGCCGCGGTGCGGGAAGCAGCTGGAGCCAGGGCAGAGCAGCTGCAGGAGGTAGGAAGCCCAAGGGCCCCAGGGGCTCTGCCCAGCCTGGCAGTTGAAGCACACCGGTCGTCACCGACCTTCACCCTGTACTATGCCACAGGCAAGGGCTATTGCATGTAAACTCTGTTCCCAGTGATCTTGACCAGCATCCTGCAGAAACCAAGGCTGTATCCCAGAATCTGGTTCAGAATTGTCTCCAATGTACAGCGATGCCACAACAGATGTGCCCTTGATTCGTGCACCCAGGAAATGAGGTAGAAATAGGTGTCCATGGATAAGACATTTGATATCCCACAGTACCTAAAATTTTGCCGTTTGAAACCCTGAATTCTGCAGTTGGAGTAAATAAGAGATGTTTGTATTGATTCACTTGGGCTGCAATCACACACCCTAAATAATCCACTTTCAATGCACTTTCCAACTGGACTTTGCCAGTTCACATAGTAAAATCCAATTGGAAAGTGCCCCTTGAAAGTGGATTGAAACTGGATTATTTAGTGTGTGTGATCGCAGCCTAGGTTTAGCAGATTTCACAGTGATGCTTCTCTGCATTGCTTTCACTGCTGTGTCATTTCTCCTAGTTGCAGGACTAAGCTCTTCTTGATGCAGAAAGTTGTTCCTGCATTTGTTTTGCACTGGCTACACCCAGCTCTACCTATAGCTGCTTGATGCTCTAGGCAGCTGTATGTTATTCTGCAGAGAAGGAGTGAGGGAAGTTGAGATGCTGATATCATTCATGAACCTGGATAAGCACAGTGATTTCTACTGGATTCCTGTAATGCAAAGAGGAGGCCATTGTAACTGAGGATCCTCTTGAAAATTCCAGGAGCAACCCGCTTGGAAACCTCCTGCCAGAGTTGGTCTGCCCTGAGACCCTTGCTTCAGGTGACGAGGCCAAGCATTTCCCAGACTCTTTTTCTGTAGCATTTTAAAGACCATCACATAGTTTATCTCAGGGATCTTTGCAACATCCTTGGTAGGTTGGGCAGTATTACGGTCCCCATGCTGTAGGTGTACGTGATGCTGAGAACCACAGGAGAAGTTAGTGAACAGGTTTAAGAATGCCCACTGTGTTTGTGGCCGAGGTGAGATTGAATCTGACTGGTTGATGGTAGCTTTGTGGCTGAAGGGGCATCAGTTCTTGGGAGCTCCTTGTTCTGATGCCCAGCCAGTCTGTTCAGGGCAACCCTGTGCTGGTGCCCACGTGTGGCTTTCCTTTCATGGGCCCTGTTTGCTCCAAGCACAGGTGGCTCGAGCTGCCGGCGAGTTGGACAGGCGAACCCAGCAGCTGGAGCTGAAGATCTCGGCACTGCAGAAAATCCTGTCTGAAAAGGAGCTGGAGATGTTCAGACTGCACAAGGCCATCTCTGCCCTGGAGGCTGGAAAGGAGAGCTGGGAGTCTGCTATGGAAAACCTGAAACAGGAACACAAGCGTCAGGTGGAGAAGCTGCAGGTGGAGGCCGTACAGGAGAAGGTAGCCTTTCCCAACACGTATCAGGAAGATCAACAGTTAGTATTAAGAGGGGCCCCAATCTCTGATTGCTTTTCTCCTGTCTTTTCCATGACCCACATGTGAAGGAGATGCTTAACAGCAAAATGAGTTCAAAACGGAGATTGAAATTGTGGATCAAGGTCACTGAGTTTTCTTTGCGTGCTTGAGACAAAAGAAAATGTAAAACCTATCTTGGAAGATATTTTAAAGCTTTAATTAACAGAGACAGTTTACGTAAAATAAATTGTCTTCTATAAAATGAACCTTCCCCAATGTATTAACAAACATCTGGATTAGGGCTGCAGTACCAGGGAGGGGGAGTGAACTCTTTTCTTCCCCCTTTGCAGTTTCCACAGTCAGAAATTGTCTCCCTGGACTGCTTAATGTTCCAGTAGAGAAGAAAGACCGGAACCCATATTGTGCTCCACTGAAGCTTAATATAGCCCAGGGTGGGGCATTTTTGATCTGGGAAGTAGCATGAGAGGGACTTGCCCCTTCTGCTTCTTGTCAGTGTTTGAGATCTAGTTAGAGTTCCACTATCACGTGTCTGACATTACATCACAATGTGTCTGACATCACAAC
The DNA here is from genome assembly GCF_001447785.1 of Gekko japonicus. NCBI lineage: Eukaryota > Metazoa > Chordata > Lepidosauria > Squamata > Gekkonidae > Gekko > Gekko japonicus. The sequence goes on from NW_015162492.1 coordinate 1,082,042, forward strand.
CTTACTGAAGGACAGCAGGTCCCACTCTGAGCAGTTCCTAGGTGGGAGACTTCCTGGGAATTCTCCATGTACATTGCCTTTTGATTATGGGATGGAAGAGAGGCAGGACATAAATGAAACAATGATCCTACTGAATTGTCTGTTCTTTCTGTTTGCAGGAGAGGGAGTTGGTTCGGCTGCAAGAAGAGAAGCAACAGCTGGTGCGAGAGGTACGCCCAGAAAGCACCCATTCCCTCAGATGTTCTTATGTTCTGCAACTACATTCTAATCTTGGAATAAATTTATTTAAATTGCATGTTCCTCTGCTAAGCACTGCCACAATCTCAGTGTTTCAAACGACTTTGGGGATGGGGGAAGGGGTTGCATAGATAGAGAACTTTCCAAGTTTTTCTGTGGAGCCATTAAAGCTTGGGACTTGCATTCTTAATAACATTAAGTTGGGTTTTCTGGATGCCAAATTTGTCCAGACATCTGAAAGCACTGACACCATATGATGTTCTGCCAATGTGCACCGCTATCCCAGCTCTTTCCTTTCCAAGTCATCCCTGCATCTGTGCTTGTCTCACTCACTGGCTCAAGGAGAGATGATGTCCTGCCTGTTCTAACTAACTGCTCCCCTTCTCAGGTTACAGAGAAAACAGAGCAGGCAAAGACCAAAGCTCTCCAAGAGCAAGCAGCCACCTTCCAGGAGGAACTAGAGAACCTCTGTAAGACCTTACAGGTAAACCACCTTTGATGTTCTGAGGCACAGTTTGCACTTGCACAGGTGGTAATAGGTAAACATTATAGTGCTACATTAGTGGCTCCTTCCAAAGACTTCAGCCCTTTTATCCCCACAGTCACACCATGAGATTAGACTGAGAGATGGTGCCTGGCCCAAGGTCACCCAGTAACCTGCATTGCCAAGCAGTATTTTGAACACAGATCTCCCCAGTCCAAGTCCAGCACTCTGCCCGTTCTGTTGCACTGGCTGTTCTGAAATTGCACGTGAGGCTTTGGGAATGCTGCCCATCAAATCCTAAGTGTCGCAGTGCTGCAGTTAATCAGCTCCTGGGCCCCCAGTAAGGCCAACCCTAAGACTGCATTCTACCCTCACACAGGAGAGTCAGCCAGCCTAGTTGGATCTCTTCAGTGTCCTCTAAGTAAAGATACTTTGGCCACTTCCCTGGATTTCAGTCAGATGCAGAACAGTGGTGAAATTTCTTCCACCATTGGGTGGGAGAATACGCATGCCAGTATAGAGATCTTCTGCACCCCATAGTAAGTTAGCACTTATCCAGTAGTCATCATCATCTGTATTCCCCCCCCCCCTTATTGCAGGAGGTAATTCCACCTCTTCCTAGCCAGGGGCAGACAACAGCTGATCACCATTCTACTTAGTGTGGCAAATGGGAGAAAGGGCTGCCTGGTCTTTGCCCTCTGCTCTTTCCTGCCCTTCCAAGAAAAGAAAAAGAACAGGGGCTTGACATGAGAGTGGTTTGTCTTCTGTGCATCTCTCTTGTTCCTGCAGTGTCACATTCTGCATGGTGGAGTCCGGAGGAGTCAGGAGGGCAGAGCAGGGTGTTTCCTGTTGCCCGGCAGTGGAGCATATGTTTTGCCTGTGGAAGGTCCCACGTTCAGTCTCTGGCATCCCAAAGCTCTCAGGTGTTTAGAAAAGATCCTTCTGTGCCTTGGATCCACAAGAGCCACTGCTGGTGCCCAGGCAGCTCCATATGTTCATGAACAATAGGCCTCCTTTTCTATGTTCCTTAAGGCTGATATTGTTGTGTGTTATAGGCGCAGAACAGATCGGTCTGAGCCTTGTATCCCTCCCAAGCCTCCTAAAACATGAGTGCCTGAACCTTCCTGCTTTTCGACAGTACTGTGGAAAGGGGCCAGGTCTCGTGCACTGGGCCATCAAAACCTACCCAGAAACCAGCATGCATAGCAGATACTGTGTCGGACCAGGATCCGAGAGACTCAGGTTTGAATCCTGGCTCTGCCATGGACTCTCACCGGGTGACCTTGGGCCAATCTCTCTCTCTCTTAATCTAAGCTACCTCACAGATTGGTGGCTGCTAGGGTCAAATGGAAAGGGAGAACAATGTCATAGGCCACTTTGGCTGACCACTGGGGAGAAAAGCGGGGTGGGCATATCAGATTTCATACAGCCACCTGTCTGTGTCCAGCCAATGCCATTCCAGTTGAGGTGGGTAGGAGCTTTTCTGCCAGCCCTTCTACTAATGACGTGGCTTGCCCTGGCTCACAGAGCACAGGAGCTGCAAGGAAAGGCAGTCACCAGGCTGTTTCATTCAGTGTGGCTCCCCTTTCCACTCAGGACCGAGATGCAGAACTTGTCCAGCAGCAAGAGGCCATACAGCAGCAGGCGAGGAAGCTGAAGCAGGAGGCCGCGGAGATGGTAGGGCAGACGGAGATTCATACTTCTGCTGTTTCCTACACTGTGTCTTTGTAAGGGCTGGAACCATCCAAACAATACCAACAGGGGACTTGTACAGCCTCCCTCCGTGGCTATGCGGTCCCATTCCCCCAGACAGTTCAGCTCTTCTGTCAGGAATTTACAGGAGAAAGGAGCCTGCAATTTGCATGTTATGGACAGAATCGTTTTCTCTTCTTATTTTGAGGCTCTTCCCTTGCAAATGTACAGATTGAGCTGTTATTTCTGTGGGCTGCAGAAATAGGCACACAGGCCCCTAAGAGCCTGGACAGAGGCAGCAAAAATTCAGACTCTTGGTTTCCAGAGAAGGGCATTCAGCTGCTCGCCTGTTATTTACTGTCCGACTTCCTGGGCCGTCCGCTAATTGTCAGTTGCCCCTGGCTTCAGATGCAGAACTCGTTACTCCAGGAGCAAAAGAAGTGGGAAGCTGACACAAAGGGGGCTCTGCGGATGCAGCGGGAGACACTGGAGGACCAGTGCTGGAAGATGCGGGCCGAGCTCCAGGAAGCCCTGGAGAAGGAGAGGAGGAATTGCCTTGCTTTGCAGGTCAAGACAGACGACCTCCACAAAGTACGTATCCCTGATACGGAGGCTGTTCAAGGGCTGCCATGCTCACTCAGGGGCGATCTCCACAGGGCTGTGTCAGAACCCACAGCTTACAACAAAGTACACACATTCAGGAACGGTTATACTTTTATAGCAAAGCTATAGATGCAGTAACACAGGCACTGTTAAGAATGGCAGCAACCCATTGAACAAAATAGGATATAGGGCATTCGTATGCACACACCCCCCCCATGGCATGGGCCAATTAGCTACCCTCCCATGCGTGGGACCAGCTAGGAAACTGTTAGGTGGCGAAAGCTGGGAAGCAGTAGTCTCTCATGGTACATATGAGACTTCCAGACAATACATCCTCCTCCAGCACATCTGTAGCGATAAGCATTTCAGCACAGGCAGAGCAGCAGAGATAGGAATGCAAGAGCAATGACCAAGACACAGAATGAACTCCCCAACCCCCATGGCAGCATAGCTGTGACAGGGTGGTGGAACCCACTAGTGGATTTGTGTGCTTTGATAAGCAGTGGTCCCTCAATGTGGTAACCACTTTTCATCTTTTCTTTTTTGCTGTCGAGTCACAGCTGATTTACGATGACCCATAAAGTTTTCAAGGCAACAGATGGTCAAAGGTGGCTTGCCGTCGCCTGCCTTTGTGGACTTCCTTAGTGGTCTCCCATCCAAATGCTGACCCTGCTTACCTTCTGAGAACTGACAAGATTGAGCTAACCAGCTGTGGCACCACCCCCACATGGTGTACTCGGAGTCCATGAGGAGGTTCTTGAAACCACAAGCCCAGTCACTGTTTCTTTAAGCAGTTTTTTTTAAAATTTGTCCTAACAAACTCCCTGAAGGTGGAGTTCAACTCACTCACCTTAGGGTTACACTGTATTACACAGGAGAAGAGCCACACTGCTCCCACCCGCCTCTTGCTTCAGCCTCCTTCTCCTCCTGCCAGCCTCCTCCCATTTCCCCCATCCTCCCTTTTTCTATCCCCAGCTTCACACCGGGTCCTTGGATTAAGCCTCTTTTCCCTGCCTTGCCTCACAACACCTGGGCCTAGAGAGCCATTGCAAAGCCTGCCCTGTTGCCGAGGCGACCGCAGCTTTCTGCCCTTCTTTCCACCCAGGTGAGCCCTGCCGCTGCTGGGTCCAAGGGCCGGCCCTGGCCTGTCAGGCAGTTTGTTTCTGGGTAACCTACCACACCAGCGCTATCCATGTCAGCCATTAACTTAATTCTGGCAACCTGCTGTGAACGTTTCTAAGAGTATTAAAAAAAAGGGGCCACCAGCAGCTCAAGGAGGTATTTATTTCCAAATAGTTTCGCAGTCACTGTTTGTTGGAGAGTAGGGGGTTGCTACAAATGCCGTATGCACACACAAGTGCACTCGCTGGCTGCCACTGCCCACCGTCAAGCTTCCTTGCTGGGCATCAGGTGCTAAAGGAATGCCCTTCTGTTGCCTTGGAGGAGTAGAAAGCAAGATTGCTGAGCAGTGCAGACAATGGAGAAACAGTTACTGGCTAGTAGAACGTGAGCACTTCTGTTGATGAATTAGATCACAGGAATGGGTGCTATGGGGTCCACCCACACCTTTCCTAGTGCCCGCCTGGTGTTCTAGAAAGTGGGTGGGGCCGGGTGGGGCTTTTGTCCAGCAAGAGTTCTGATTGGCCATCGGAGATTTTTAAAATGTAACTTTGGCGGTGGCAGCTGCCAGCACATCACAGGGATCATCACTGGTTGAAGATAAGCTGCTGCAGCCATTTTGTGGCCGGCTCCGCCTCCTGGGGCAGCCATTTTGTGACTGCACCCACCACACCAGAATTCCAAAAGTGCCCCCAGGCTCAAAAGGGTTGAGGACCCCAAATTAGATGTTTCCTCTCTTTGAAGAGCCAGATTCAGTCCAGTGGCACCTTAAAGACCAACAAGATTCCCAGAGTCTACGCTTTTGAGAGTCAAAGCTCCCTTTGTCAGAAAGATGAGACCCTGGACATATGGTTGGTCTGGAAGGCGCTACTGGACTCGAATCTTGGTCTTCTCTTGCAGCCCAACATGGCCACCCACCTGAAGTTTTCCTCAAAGAGCAGCACTGCTTGCCAATCCTGTTAAAACTCTGACGTCGACCTTGAAAGCCAAAAATGGTTTTGGTCCGGGGCATCTGTGGGAATTCCGCCTCTCCCACGCCCTTCCCTTTGTGCCTGCAGGCCTCCAGCTGAGGTCCCGCTTTGTGCTTCCTCATTCTCGGTTGTAGAGAATCCAAATGCTGGAGACTCGGGTCCAGTTGCTTCAGGGGGAGAAGAGCACAGCGCTGGAAGAGCTCCGGGCACTTCTGCAAGAGGAGAAAACTCAGGCGCTGAGCCGGCTGCGAAAGGAGCTGGAGCAGGTGAGGGGAAAGGAAGGCAGTGTTGCCTGCTGTTGAAGGGCTGTGGTTCAGCGGCAGAGCACCTGCCGTCCATGGAGAGGGGTCCCGAGTTCAACCTTTGGGCACCTCCAGTCAAAGGAGATGTAGTAGCAGGGGCTAGGAAAGACCTATCTCTGCCCAAGAGCCTGGAGGGCCACGGCTGTCAGAAGAGGCTGGCGGGCCAGCGGTTTTGACCCTGCATAAGGCAGCTTCCTGTGTTTGTGTGCCCGAGTCAATAAGGGATGTTTCTGAATGATGGTCCATTTCTTTAGCTGTCTCTGATCGCACAAATGGACCCTTTGTGGCAAATCTTCTCCGTCTTTGCCTAGGAGAGAATTCAAGAAAGAAACCAGATGAGAGCAAGAATACAGCAGATGGAAGTGGATCAGAGACTCCTGCAGGCTGAGCAGAGAAGGGCCTCCATCTGGGAACAGGGGAATCAGACACACACTGAATGGACAGATGGCTCCCTGGCCAGGGAGGTCACTTTGGTCTGCCAGCGGCTCCAGGGCCTGCTTCCCAAGCAAGCTGGAAAGTCCGGTGTCTCCCGGATGATGCATGGGTACCCTTACTTAAACGCAGACAGGGCTTATTGTGTTGGTGTTGTTCATACAGTGCAGCTGTCTAGCTCCCTCTAGGGGCAAGTTATTGTTGGAAGGAAAGTAATGGCTTAACCGTCATTAGCCCCCCACCTCCCAGTTTCCTTTTTCCAGTTCTGCTCTTCCTTCCATTCCTAACACTTTGACTCTTCTGGTTTTTCTTTCCTTTTCTGCCTCCTGTGCTCCACTACTGCTTTCTGCTCTGGCTCACCCTTCCATACTGTTTCCTGCCTTTAAAAGTGTCGTTCTAAGCATAGTTACATCCTTCTAAGTCCACTGTCAGTATCTACAACCACTGGGGTGGAGCCTGTCCCTATCCTACCAAACTTTCTTTGTTTGCTTGCTTATTGAAATAATGTCACCCCGGCTTTCCTTTTTGGCTCAAGTCTGAAGCCTTCCTCCAACCTTAGAAGCCTTTCTCCAACTTTAAGTGGTTCTTTCTTTGGAGGAAGGTGATGGTTGTATCCTCTCCTGTATTCTCTACATTTTTCTGGCACTGCCTTACTCTCACAGTGGTGGGAATAATTGTTGTTGTTCAGTCGCACAGTCGACTCCGGCTCTTTGCGACCCCATGGACCAGATCACGCCAGGCCTTCCGGTCTTCCGCCGTCCTCTGAAGTTTGCTCAATTTCATGTTCACTGCATCTATGACACTGTCTAACCATCTCCTCCTTTGCTGTCCCATCTTCTTTGACCTTCAATCTTTCCCAGCATCAGGGTCTTCTCCAGTGAGTGCTCCCTCCTCATATGGTGGCCAAAGTATTTGAGCTTCAGTTTCACTATCTGGCCTTCCAGGGAACAGTCAGGGTTGATTTATTTTAGGATTGACTGATTTGATCTTCTTGCAGTCCAAGGGACTCTCAAGAGTCTTTTCCAGCACCATAGTTCAAAAGAATCTATTCTTCGGTGCTCAGCCTTCCTTATAGTCCAACTCTTGCAGCCATACATTACTGGGAATACCATTGCTTTGACCATGCGGACGTTTGTTGGCAAGGTGACTTTTTATCATGCTGTTTAGGTTCGCTATCATTTTCCTCCCAAGGAGCAGGCGTCTTTTAATTTCATGGCTGCTGTCACAGTCTGCGGTGATCTGGGATCCCAGGAACGTAAAGTCTGTCACTACTTCCACGACTTCCCCTTCTATTTGCCAAGGCAGCAATCTTAATAATAGGTTGATGTTATTATTTCATGTTTGTCTCAAGTGGTGGTCTTAAAGCCAAATTTCACAACTCAGTCAAAGCTTTCTGCTGTCTCGTGTATCTTGAATTTGGTTGCTAACTTCATCTTGATGAGATGTTGTATTTTTATTGTGCTTTTATTTGTCTAAGCAGCTCTGAAGGCATTGGAATGGTTAGAAAAAGCACAGGGTTACAGAGCAGAATTTCCCATTCCAGTCATTCTCTGCTGGGGAAAACCTCTCTGAAAGTGGATGATTTTTACTGAACGAGCTGGCCGCCTGCATCTCCCTTGGGCAGGCAGTGCTAGAGGTGTGGAACCAGCCTTCATAGGTGCACAGCAGACTTCTGATAGTGGCTGGTCCATCAATGGAACCTCCTTGCAGATTTGTATTCTTAGAGCCAGTTTGGTGTAGTGGTTAAGAGCAGTGGACTTTAATCTGGAGAACCAGGTTTGATTCCCCACTCCTCCTCCTCCTCCACATGAAGCCAGCTGGGTGACCTTGGGCCAGTTGCAGTTTTTTCAGAACTCTCTCAGCCCCACCTACCTCACAGGGTGTCTGTTGTGGGAAGAGGAAGGGAAGGCGATTGTAAGCCACTCCAAGACTCCTTTGGGTGTATTTCAGTTAGTTCATCTTTCTTGTTTCCACTTCCTTCCTTAGCACTTGATCTCCCACCTCTTCCTGTCTGCAGAAAGCTACAGAAATTCTATCACTGCCTTCCCCAGTGAAGGCCTCTTGGCTTCTACCTTTCCCTATTCTCTATCTCTGTTGAACTGTAGGGATCTGGCTTCTTTTAATTTCTGCACTGCTTATGTTTTAAGAGCTACAGAAAACATAACTGTTGGTGGTAGTGGTACTGAAGTGTGATGAACCTATGAAGCTGCCTTAGTGTAATATAGTCAGGCCATTGGTCCATCCAGCTCACTACTGTCTACTGTGACTGGCAGTGGCTCTCCTGTGTCTTGGGTAGCCTAAGATTGTTTAAACTCCAGATGCCAACGGACTGAACCTGCAACTTTCTGTGAACCAAGCAGGGGCTCTGCCACTGTGTCCCCTAGAAGCATGTTTATTTATGGCGCAGACTTTCAAATGAGATTACACCGATTGCAAGTGATATTCCTTTATGTATTACACAGACTTTCCAGTGATATTACACAGACTTCCCAGTGATATTCCTAGCTTTCGTGGTTGAGTTGCAGTTCCATTCATGCTCAGATTTCCTTTTGCCTCTCCCAAGGAGCTCAGCCTTCCTCTCCTCCAGCCATGCACTCCAAGCCTTGCAGGAGGTGAGTGAAGCAACTCAGCACTACCTCCAGGACTTAAAGCAGGAGATAGAGACACTGAAACACAACATCCTTCAGAGCCAGAGGGAGAAGGTGAGCAGATGCAAGCTGCCGACTCCTGGCCCAGAGCAGATGCAGCCTGCCTCGAAGGTCCAGGCAAGAGCACCGGTGTGTCCATGCTGATGCGTCTGCTTCCTGGGCTTGTGGAGTTAGCATGGGCCTCCTTCCTGGTGTGGTGGCTGTGCTCTAGCAGGCTTGGGGAACAAGGAAAGAGTTTTCCAGGCTGGCTTTCAAGCGCTTGGTTGGAACAGCTTTGTGTGTTTACAGAGGCAGCCATCCAGAGAACTGGGGTTTATATTGCTGGTGATATCTAACTGCATAGACACCCAGTCATGTTTTTTCTACTGCTTCAGGAGCAACAGTTGAGGCAGCAACAGGAGCAGCTCCGCCTGAAGAGCCAGTTGAATCTAGAAGCCCTGAAGGATCACATAGTCCAGGTGAATCCCTCCCATGGTTTTCTGCAGCCGGGACTGCTGGTTATAAATCAAACAGTATTTTACTTCTGCTTCTTTAATTCATTCATCTGTCTTTTAAGCAGGGTCTCTAGTTAAGTTTAAAAGAGTATCTACCTACAGCTTTGGGAGGGAAGGTGACATGGTATAGCCCGAACTCATCAGATCTCGGAAGCTAAGCAGTGTCAGCACTTGGGAGACCTCCAAGGAAGACTCTGTAGAGGAAGGCAGTGGCGAACCACCTCGACTTCTCACTTGCCTTGAGAGCCCCTTGGCTGGGATAGTCAGAAGTCAACTGTGACTTTGTATAGTGCACGCTATACTGCAAAATGTGCATCATTAAGGCAAGTAGATTTGGGTGAAGAACGAAGATGATAGCTAAGGTGACCATCCTCTTCCACTGAGTTCTTGTGTCCTTTATGGAAGGAGGATGTGTATAGCTTCATGACCCAGAAGGGGTGTGGATTCAACCATACTAGCAGATGATTTTTACCACCTTCCCTAATGCTTACTGGGACTCAAGTATGCTGGGAGATACTGAGCTCTGATCCAGACATCCCCCCCCCCCACCTGTCATGTGTGACAGTCTGTCATTACTAAGAAGAGAGGGAAATTCACTCTGCACCTGCTCAGAGGCGCATTGCCATCCATTTTTACATGCTCCCCACTTCCCTGAGCTATAAAAGGTTCCAGAGATAGCACTCTCCAGATCTGGTTATTCCTTTTTGATAAGATAGCTCTGGAAACTTAAAGAGTGTCTTTCTGTATGTTTGATTCATTCACAGATATACAAAAGGAACACAAGAGGAGGCAGACAGGCACTCCTATGTGCAGACAGCACACACCCTCTCTCAGATTCCCAGAAAGCAGTCTGTACACACCCACCCCTTTACTGGCAGCACCCAGAGTGGTTTTACTTTTTCCAGGTTCTGATGGGTGTCTTGTCCTAACATGGGGGAAGTGATTTCCTGCTTGGGGTTGCCAACCCGGGTGGTTACAAAAGTAGAGAGATCACAGGATAGGTTGCCAGGCTAAGTATACACAGCGTGAAGAATGACGAAATTGCAATTCATATAAACAACTACATTTATGTAATACAACTAATATCTCAATTTCTATGTCTCAAAAATTCAACAGTCTTTAAGCTTCCCTTATAAACTGCTGATACAGTCACTTTCATTCATTCATTCATTCATTCAACAGGTGAACTCCATGTGTTAACCACCAAGTATCCTTGCTGTGATCTGACCTTGTTGAAAACTGGACGCAACGGAGGTTGTGAGCCTTGTGGAAACACAGAACAGAAGATAAGCTGGCTGACAATCTCCAGCTCACAACCTCTGTTGCTTCCAGTTTTCAACAAGGTCAGATCACAGCAAGGACCCTTGAGGGCTAGAACACATGGCGTTCACCTGTTGAATGAATGAATGTGACTGTATTGAAAGTTTATAAGGGGCATTTAAAAATTGTTGAATTTTATTTATTTTGGTAGAAATTGGTAGGAATTGGGTAGAAATTGAGATATTATTTGTATTACATAAATTTAGTTTGTATAAATTGCCATGTTGTCATTCTTCAGAGTGTGCATACTTAGTTTGACAACCTCCAGGTAGTGGCTGGAGATCTCCTGGGATTACAACTGATCTCCAGGAAACTGAGATCTTTTCCCCAGGAGAAAATGGCTGCTTTGGAGGGTGGATTCTATGGCATTATACCCCATCAAATTCCCTCCTCTCCCCAAATCCCACCATTCTCAGGCTCCACCCCCAAAATCTCCAGGTATTTCCCAGCCTGGAGTTGGCAACCCTATTCCTGCTACTTGGGATTAGCTCCTGTTGATGAAATGCCAGCCAACAGTCCTGGACAATTAACTTGGTAGGCAGCTGTCAAAGGGACGGCCACTCAGAATCTTTATGGCTATGGTCCCTGGACATTAATAACACCTGCTGGGACTGAGCCCTAGTAGAAGGCAAGCCCCGTCCCTCCCTCATGGGTCGTATGCATCTAAGCAGACAAGGTGGAATATAAGTGTTTTAAATGAATTAAATGAGGGTTCTGCTGATTCAGTGGGTGCCCCTACAGGAGCACATGACAGACATTGCCGCACTCCAGCGCAGTTGGTTGGAGAAGAGCATGGGGGAAACGCATGTGCTACGCAAGCAGCTGCAGGAGAAGGAGGAGGAACTGCGGGCCATTCAGAGGGACGTGGCCTGCTGGAAGGACGAGAGGGCCTCTAAGCAGACCCACACGTTCCAGACGCAGCCGAAAGCAGACCTAGAGCAGTGAGTGTGTCCCAGCTCAAACTAAACCCCTAAGCTTTAAATAGACATGGTGCTGTGATTATTTAATCACAGTTCCAACCACTTCTTTCCTTGCAGGTACCTCGCTAAGGACAAATCCACGGACATTTGCAGGAACCTGAAGACAGCAGAGTCAGAAATCAGAGTCCCCTGCACGGTAAAAGAAAATGGTGGGTCGGGGAGTTGACTGTAGGCCTGCCACACACTGAAAGAAGTGGCTGTGGGCCTGGGGAGGATTCCCTGCAGCCAAGGGAGAGCTCGCTATCTGTGCCCCTCCCCCGGTCAGGCTGCTGGGAAATGAGGAGAAGGAAGAAATCCTCGTTGTTTAGCAACATCAACCATTGTTTCTCTCAAGGGTCCCACATCTCAGTGCAGTTGGGGAAACTGATCCCTGCTTGAAATTGAATGTTTGGATAAGAACCCTTTCTCCAAATCATCCACTCCTGATACAACATCTGTATCAAAACCAAAGGCTGTCCCAGCTTCAATGACATGCAGTTGTATTTTAATGTTCAGTTTGGCCCTGAAATGATCTTTTGTCGTACTCTTTTGAGACCTTGTCCTGGGTTCCCTTCAGGACCTGAGGATGCCTCTAACAGGACACTTTCAGATGCTCTGGTGCCTGAGATGGGACCATGAGTGGTGCTGCTCTCCTTTTGTTTCACTGACACAGGGCACAGGATATCAGGATCTTCTCCTGTTACTATTTGGCACTTGCTCATTTCGCCTAAGCAGTATGAGAACTGAAGCTTTAGGTCGGATGTCCAGGTCTGGATGCGCAAAGTCCAGGAATGACCGGAGAAGGGGGCAGATTGGTTAAGGCCTGTCCCCTCAGCCCTCCCGTGCCATCACTTAATCCACCAGTGGCAAGGATTGCATTGCCTGAGTCCACCCCAAAACCTAGGGCAGGCGAGGGAAGAAAGAAGCAGGCTGGTCATTGTTTTTCCCCTCTTCGCCCTCATCTTCTGCTGTTGCCTGGCTCACTTGCAGCACAGTCTGTGCTCAGGACAGAAAAGGCATCCAAGGCCTGCACCACCCCGGCCAAGACAAACAAGGAAGTAAAGAGGAGGAGGGAAACCAATACCCAACCAAATCTGCTCCCTTCCCAAGCCATTTTGACACACACACACACACCCCGCCTTCAGGGCCGTCTGCAAGTTAAGAACTCTGCTGGATCAAACCCATCTAGTTTAGAGGTCAGCCAGGTGCTTTCTGGGAAGGAGGGCAGGAGGCAGGACCAAAAGACTGTCTTGGTTTCTAGAAGGCTAGAAAGGAAAGGGATTTCCACCACAGGCCATTCTCTCTCCCTTCCCAACTCCAATCTACCACCACCACCCCCGTTTCCCCCAAGAATTCACAGTTCTCCTCTGCGACCGGTGTGCAGGGCTGACTCAAACAGGGAAGAGGGAGGGAGTGGTCTGAATCGGCCAACCCTTTTCCTTTTCAGTGCTCTCCCTGGCCACACCTTCAGTTCAGCTGGCCCTGTTCCACGGGGGATGGGGCCAGAATCTGGGTCATGCTGGTGTCTAGGAGCCAAGCGTGGCCACTTGATCTTCTGCACAAGCCCCCTGAAAATGTACAGGGGGCTGTGCAAGGGATGCAAATTTTTCTGTGGGTTTTGCTCCCAGCCTTACAGGTCTCTTTGGCATCCAGAACCTGCCTTTGCTTCTTGTGGGGAGACTTCTGGCATTCCAAGGCAACCTGACATTGGCAGACAGTGGCCCTGCAGCTGCAATGTGGTGAGGACTGGGGGTGTATCCCGGCGCAGAGCTGAAGCATCGGTGTGCTCTTGGCATGCCCAGCCCCTTGTTCTCACACCTGCTGCTGGTACACATTTTGCAGTGTCCTTTTGTCTTCCTTTCCCTCAGAATCACAGTGAAGACCTCCACCCCCACTCCTTATCGCAGAGTGCCGCTCCTTTCCCCAGCCATCGCAATTCCAGCACCCCAAAGCGGCTGCACTGCTTGCAGAGCCAAATCCAGGCATTGAGGGTTGGGAACACTCTGCACTCTGGAAGCAGCTCGGAGGACCTCCGCAGTCTCAGGGGAGACCTGGGCACAGCCCACAGAAGCAAGGTAACGGCTTCCTCCACCTCCATCGGCTAGGAGACAAGCCAGTGGCTTGGCAGCTTCCTAAGAATCTTTACTTAAAAAAAAAGAAGACCGAATTCCTAGCCCTTATGACTGTGATGACAGGTGTATGGGCAACATGTTCTGCTGTCTCAGAAACCAGAAATAAAACAGAATATAAGGTTTTCAGTGGGAGCTCTGTGGTGCCTGGCCTCACTCGTCCCTGTTTCCCATGACTGTAGAAACTGTAACAAGTTCCGCTTGATGGTAAAACTTGCAGAGCAAAGGATGCACTCCACTCTGCTGCTCATCACAAATGCACTCCACTCCATTGGCATATTTAATGCAGTTTAGGTCACAGAATCTGGCTTTTCTTGGCCCAGGTTTTTTGATTGCCCGAGTGTGAACTTATAAATTTTTGGAGCACAAAGCGCACACTGCCTTTGGTATGTCCCGTTGGCAACTGTGTGTATTCTCTCTGTTCACTCAAAGTTCATGTTCTGCATCTTTTTTGGGCGTTTAAAAACAAACATTTATTTCATGGTATAGGGACCCCTATCAAGGAATTCTGAACCTCTTAGGTGTTCTTTAGTTGGGCACCCTGTCGGTTAAAATAGTTTCCAGGTAGTTTAAATTTGTCATGTAGATGAGTTTTTCCTGTTGGACTTTGCCTGCATGTCCTATATTCTTATTCCATAGCGCCTTTCAGGGAGCTCAGATTGATATACAGTACATGGTCCTTCTATCCTTTATTTTCCCCACACAAAAATTCTGTGAGGTTGATTATGCTGTGAGTGACCAGCCCAGCGTCCCCTAAATGAGCCTTCGATCTGAGTAGAGATTTGAACTCAAGTCTCATGTTGACATGTCAGCTACACTCGCTCTGTCACTGTTGATAGACTGCACAAAAACATGCAGCTGGAGTGTCTGAGCAGATGGTGTCCTCCTTGCTTTGCAGAGACACCTGGCTTCAGATCTCTCATCCCCTCAGCTCCCCAGGAGAAGCATCAGGAACTAGAACGGTCCTGGAAGGGGTGTAACAGGAGGTACATTCATCCATGTGCCTCCAGCAGTGCTGCTGCTTTGTACAGACCTGTGGCTTACGAGGGAACGACTGTCGACTGTAGCCAGCAGTATAGAGACTTGGAAGTCACTTGCTGCTGTTCTGCAAGAGCCAGCAGAAAAGGAGAAGACTTTCAGACCTCTTTTTGCAGTGGACGCACTGTATAGGTGCAGTTCATCCTTGCTTGAAGCCTCCCACCAGCACCACCACCACCACACAAGGCTCCTGTGCCTTTCAGAGGTCTGTGACATGCAGAACTGAACAGCACCCCTGCTAGAAAAGAAATTGGGAGTGCAATATCTACGATGTGGTGGAATGACTTGACGCCAACTCTTGCCCTGTTCCAGACAGAGAATGCGCTTAAGCCCTGGCTTTTCAAGCAAACCAGTTTGGATGCTATGATGGACCCCTGGCATTTCCCCACTCTCAGACATGTTTTCTTGCCAAAAATTAGTTGCCAACTGTGACTGAGCAGCCCCAAGTAGTATGAATTTAGTTATTGTTTAAAGAGTCGGTCTGTCCCACCCCGTCATAAAGATCTAATTTGTCTTCTAGCCCAGCCCAGGAACTTGATGGGATAAGCAGGAGCCCTCTTGTTTTTCCCTTCCAAATGACACTTGAGACCGTGTAACATTCAAACAGAAATAACAATTTTATTTAACAGCCAGGGATTGAATAGGTATAGTCAGGGGCTGGAAATGCTGAGGTAAAAGCTGTTTTTAATACAGATTATACCTCTTTTAACAATCAAAATAGTGTTGTTAAAGCTTATTTTCATATCTTGTTGGGTCTTAACAGTGAGAGGTGTTTGAGTAGTTTAGTTACAGTCACAGTGTTTCTTCATATAGTTTCCTATGACTCTAGGTTTCCTGGGGACTGTCTCTTTATTTGTGTACCTAAACTGTCCCCCTTTCGGAAACTACAGTTTATTTCAATATCCCAAGGTGTTTAAATCCAATTCCTTTCATGACAGACCAGGGGTCTCCTCAGAGCAAACCCCCCTGGGTAACTGAGCAGGAATTCTTCTTCTCCTCAGAAAATATAACACTTTTCTTTGGGCCCAAATGGGAGTTTCAGCATACTGCCCAATCACCCTTGCCAAAATTTCAGTCCCAGTTCTGGTGTCTGTGTAAAACAGACTTCAGTTTAGGCTGACTCTTAGACATTCTTCCTCAGAACTGATAGAAAACAGTTAAGGCAAGGAGTCGTTTCCCTTCACTCCAAATGTGAACCTGTCGGACTGACTCTGTCGGACTCACTGACTCCAACCAACTCTGTCAGAAGCTGTCTGACTGACTGACTGACTGTCTGCCTTCCCAAAGACCAACTGGCTGAAAGACTCAGCTAATCATATAGTTCTCCTCAGTTGGTACTGGTCAGTCAGAGGAAAGAGGGGGAGAAAGGAAGCAGCCGGTCACCCAAGCTCTCCATTCCAGCAAAGAGTTAACTCTTCACTTCCCAGCTCTCTGAAATTGCTGCACAAGGAAACCTGTTGTTAAGGGCAGCCCATCACAGATGGATATAACACTGTATAGCTCAACCCTGCTGTACTGTACTGGACTTATGCAATAAGATCAGAGCCTAATGGGCTATGGAGGCATTACGCAACAAGAGTATGGGATAAATATGTGTTTCTTCACAGCAACGTAGCAAGGGGCAATTTGTTGCAGAGAAATGGCAGTGCATGAAATGAATGTCACCTGTCTCCTTCCCACTGGGAATTGACCCTTTCCCAAGCCCCCCCCACCCCATTCCTTCCCCTCTAGCAGGGATTCCATGTCTACCCTTCAAGAATCCTTCAAGTAGTTTACAAGTTTAATTTAAAAGTGTAATGTATCCAGTCCAGATAAGTCCAGAGACAAACGTCAAGCTTCGCTCCAAGAGACAATGGACTATGCGGATCCTAGCCCGCTCCAATCAGGGAGCTAGGTTCCCGGCCGAGAGCCTATGGGACTCTCGGCCACTGTAAATAACCTATAGGGAAGTAGGGGTGTGTTTTGGGTGGCAGTTTCTCGGGGGATATAAGCCAGCCTGCGAGCCGGCCAAAGTCGTCTTGTTCCGGATAGAATAAAGTACGCTTTGCTGAAATCACTCTCCGTTTGCGTACTTTTCAAAAAGAATACATCATAATATTTAACAAACCTTAAGCAATAACAGTGACAATGAGCCACATAAAACCAGACAGCACAGCATATAAAATGACAGCCCCCTTAAAAAGCAGGGGGGGTCCTCACTGTGCATACCATTATATTTGGTTTACTTCATTTATTATTATTTACTTCATTTACCTACTTTGCCCCCAGTGGAGACCCAGAGAAGCTTACAACAATCTTCCCGTCTCCATTTTATCCTCACAACCTTCTGAGGTATCTGAAGAAGTGAGCAGTGACTCACGAAAGCTCCTGCCCTGCCACAAATTTTGTTAGCCTTTAAGGTACTACTGAAGGGCTGCAGTGGCTCAGTGGTTAAGATGCTGAACTGCAGGCCGGAAGGTCGGTAATTCAGCAGTTCGAGACCTGAGTGCCGCATGACAGAGTGAGCTTCCATCTCTGGCCCCATCTCCTGCCAACCTAGCAGTTCGAAAGCAAGAAACTGCAAGTAGATAAATAGACACTGCTTTGGTGGGAAGTGTTCTGTGCGCCTCGGCGTCTAGTCATGCCGGCCACATGACCATGGAAACGTCTTCTGACAGTGCTGGCTCTTCGGCTTGGAAACGGAGATGAGCACCGCATCTCTAGAGTCAGATTTGACTGGCTTTCGAGCAAGGGAAACCTTCACCTTTTTAAGGTACTACTGGAGTCTTGCTCTTTTCTACTGCCTGTGAGGTAGGCTAGGCTGGGAGTCTGTGACTAGCCCAGTGCCGTCCAGCAGGCTTCCATGGCAGAGTGGGGGTTCGAACCTGGGTCTCCCAGATCCTACTCCAGTACTCTACTATGTGCTGGCACATTTGTTCTTTTCAGACATAGTCCTGGGAAAATGAGAACAGAAAAAGCAGGTGTGGGGAGCGTTAACCTCTCTATCCCACCCCACCCCCTGCCCAAAATTGTTCCTGCTGTTTTGAATGGAGACTTCAGTGATATACGTTTCAATGTAACGTGCAGTCCCTCAGTGTATTCACTAACACTGGTGGAATATAGAAAAACTGGGATGAAAAGGAATTTTTTTGTGATGATGTGATGTTTTTAAGGTACATCTGTAAAGAGACTATATGGGTAAAGCAATGCACAAATTGGGCCTTTGTGTACATGATGTACTCTGAAGCAATGCACAAATTGGGCCTTTGTGTACATGATGCAGCTGCAATAAGACCTTTTTAAAATACAAGGAGCCCACTCCTTTTTTGTATTGTAATACTATTTATCTAAGCTTTATATATAATCTTTAACCTATGACGGGCACAGTACCGACTGTACCTTTAAAAAAAACACACCAAATGAATACAAAGTAACCTGCAAATATACCTGACAAGTGCTGATATATTTTGTTAGGATAAACTTTTTAAAAAGAAAAGAAAAGAGGGGTTTCATGATTGCATTCACATTTATTGATAGATTTTGAAAGAAGGTAAAAATGCCCCATGCTAGTCTGCCATTTAGAAAAAGGATTTGCATGTTTAAGGCCAAACTTGAAGACCTGGGGGTCCTAGCCTTTGGGTGCATCTCTCCCAACTCCTTCACGTGTAAGAACCTATGCTGTGCTATTGGGCTGCAACTAGTTTCCTTATCACTGCAGCCAGCAATATGATGATGTGGCTGACCTTTGGGAAGGAAGTGTTCCTATTTGGCATGTGGCCGGCCTGCCATTTCCAGCAGCATCCCTGTCTTGCTGAGCTTTGAGGCTAAAGAAAAGCATGCCTTTTCCTCTCCAACACTGATAAACTTTATCATCCGTGTAACTTCTCTGATTTGTCTACATATAAAGTATAGCATTTTTTTCCTAAAAACCTCAACTTCCTCTGTGGAGTGGAATCTCTGGTTCTGAATGAACTCTGGTTTCCACCGCGTGCTTTGCTCATAGGCGTATTTCCTTCCTCACAAAGAAGATCCTAGTTAGAAACAATGTAGCATACCTGCATTGGTCTGTCATGGCAAATCAACTGGAATTCATTTCTAATTTGAATTTTCCCCACAAGAAAGGGAGGATGAGGCAAAGAAGCATAGCAGCAAGCCAGGTTTATATACATCTAGGCTTCATATAAGCTTAAAGTGACTTCTGAATGCTTCCTTCATGTGTGAATTGCTGCACAAAGAATCCTGCATGGCCACAATGCTGAGATGAGGCTATCTGGAGACCTTTGAGTTTTCTGGTGTTTAAAATGCCATACTCACTTGCAGGCATTATTTCTCACAGGCTGGACATGGAAAGGTTTTCTCTGTTGTGCTGATTCTCTCTCTCTCTCTTTGGAAGAACCTCCCCGTCTCACTTTGCGTACTCTGTGTTGTTGAAAGTTCAGCATACTTTTTTCATTCTGTTTCCCCCCCCCCATTTCTTCCAGTATAGAAATCTGAGCAGAACCATGTGACATTCATAAAGCTTTTGGGATGGGATGAATGAAAATGTGTGAAGGTTATCGAGGCAATTAGACTACTGTCCAGCAAAATACAAAAAAATGAAAACCTGATTTGTTTTTGTACATTTAAGAGCAGCTTGATATGTAGAAATGCAGTATATGGGAGGGGGGGGAGAGAAAAGCCATGGGGAGAGACCATGGTTCAGTGGTAGAGCATTTGCTTTGCATATAAGAGGCCCCAAGTTCTGTTCCTAGCACCTGCAGTTAAAAGGGCCAGGTAGTGGGTGATCCAGAAGGCCTCCAGCCAAGAACCTGGAGAGCCATTGCCAGTCAGAGTGGACAACACTGACCTTGATAGACAAATGCTGTGACTCAGCATAAGGTAGCTTTGTCTGTGTGTGCTTGTTCAAGCATTGTCACCTGGCATTGTTGCAGCAGGCTCAGATACAAAGACCTCTTAGAGCACTGGCAGTCCTATGAGTATCTGGCTGTGACCAAAATAGGACTTTTTAAGCAAGGACAAACTTCTGACAGAATACTTTCTCTCAGATTTCAAAGAAGGGGTGCCTACACCTTTTTTAAAAATGGATTTGTCGAATGCCTTTAAAGATCTGTTATACTGAGTAACTTTAAAAATCCCTTTGAGGTTCATTCAGATTTTATTGTTAACCTGCCTAATTCAAGCAAACATGTTACACACCAGTCTCTTAAAACAGGACTCATGACTATTAAATGGACTAGTTTTTCCTATGTAAAAGGATGAATTAGGGGTGAAAATACCTCACTTCTGAGATCATACTTTATAATACAACACCTCAGGTCATGTATATTGCATTTCTTATGGTACAAACTATGATGTTATGTCAGCTATCGCTGAACCCTGTGGCCATTATGTGGGTGAATCAGACTGTCTACAGGCTTTTCCACATGATCGGCAGATGCAACATATTCTTACAGCAGTGCACACTCATTTGCTGCACAGTGATTTCACCACATACTGTTGGTGAACTGCTAGCATCAACTTCAGTCCCTCTGCCACTCTAAGGGTGAAAAGAGAAGACATGCTTTCTGCAATCTACAGCTTTTTAATATGCAACTTATTTTACAGTACATCTTATGATTGCCCTGTTCTGCTGATGGAAGGGGGGGTCATCTCATCCAGTTCCCCTCACAACAGCACCCTGACTTGTGTGAGTTTTTATCTGTCAGGATCCCCTTTACCTCAGCAATGTTTTTTGGGGGAATCTGCTGCTTACTGTAGAATGGTCAGAACAAAGTTTAAGTCCAGAGTCCAGTGGCAACTTTAAGACCAACAAAGTTTTATTCAAAGTATAAGCTTTTGTGTGCAAGCACACTTCTTAAAATACAATAAAGTTCACACATATAGGAAGAGGGTGAGCAGTAAATTAGCATACAGCACAATAAAGATACATGACAAAATTGGAGATTGATGGGCAGATGTATCCTTAATTGTGAAATGCTGAGAGTAATTCGCTGAGACCCTGGCCAGTGATACACCCCAGTGGAATTAAGCCTACTTGGAAGTAAGCACCCCTGACAAATGGAGTTTGTTTCCCCATAACTATGTAGAGGAAGGCAGCCTTCCAGCCTAGTCCTATGCAGGAGGAGAACAGGCTTCTCTTGGAGCTTTGATCACACCATTAAAGGAAGTCACAGCTGCAACAGCTTCCCTCACCCCTCCTGACCAGTTTCAACCTGTCCTCCTCCTATATACCTGTTTCAAGGTATATTGCTCTCTCCCTCCTTAGCAGTTGGCCACTTTATCCCTGCAGAAATACTAGGCCCAACTATTCAGTAAGTTGTTTTCCTCATAGAAGCACATCTAAAATGGCAGCATTCGCATTTTTTTATAGGACTGAAACATAAGTAGTGCTTGTAGATATGTAAGCAATCACAGTCAGCAAAGGGATTGGCATCTCTACATGGGCCCTGATTTGAGGGTGGCCCAGGAAGACAAGGCCTGGTCCTTCTCACAGTTACACAGAAGGTGCAGCTCCCTGCCCTCCCCAAATTAAAAGTAGTTTTTGTATCCTCCCACTTTGACAGGGTTAGAAATTCAGTCCACTCAGCCTGTTTAAGGGGGCTGCTTTGCAGATGCCAGCTTTGGTTTGCTGCCTTAGCCGGCCACTAGTCCCTCTCTTCAATTTAACTGTGCCAAAAGGCCTTGGAGCAGCAATGACAATCGATTAATGTTCCCAAAACTAGGATTAAGGAGGGTTTGGGAAAGAGACCACTTGGACAGTCGAACTGAACACTTAGGACACAGCTGCACTAGAAGACAGAAGAGTTGTTTCACTTTGGAATGATTAAAGGACGGGATAACATGATAAGAGGCTGAATCCACACAGTGAGGATTCTCTGTTGTGTATTCATAAAGTAAAGGTAAAGGTTCCCTTGCTCGAAAGCCAGTCGAATCCGACTCTAGGGTTGCGGTGCTCATCTCCGTTTCAAAGCCGAAGAGCCAGCGCTGTCCGAAGACGTTTTTGTGGTCATGTGGCCGGCATGACTAAACACCAAGGCACACGCTATGCTGTTACCTTCCCACTGAAATGGTACCTATTTATCTACTTGCAATTTCTTGCTTTTGAATTGCTAGGTTGGCAGGAGCTGGAACTAGAGATGGGAGCTCACTCCATCATGCGGCACCCAGGTCTCGAACTGCTGAACTACTGACCTTCCACAGCCTGCAGTTCAGCGTCTTAACCACTTGAGCCACCGCAGCTCCATAGTGACTGGTAAATTGAATCTGCAACACAGCATCCACATCTGGGGATTTCTGCACTTTCCTCTTTCAGCAACCATTTTTCCTATGCTGTTTTGCTACTAGAAGGCTTTTTGAGGGCTTTAAAAATGTTAACTGCTATAGCATTCTAGCACTACAGCGATTTTTTTAAATTCTCAAAAAGTCCTTAGGTGGCAGAAAATGCAGGGAAAATGCCAACCACAACAACTTTTAAAAGTGTTAACTGTTCCATCTAGATGGTTAGCACTGCATTCTTTCAGAAAAGATTGTAGGAAATCAGTTTCGAGAAACAGCATGCGCAGGATAGAGAAAACCAGGGAAAGGGATGACTCGAGAACCATGTTGGTGGATGCTCCTCAAAACAGCACTCTAGGAGCAAAGGTAGAGGAAAAAATGTCTAGAAGTAGCTAGAGCTGTGTAGATCTCTGCTTTTTTTGGCTCCTACTCCTATTAAAGAAACTCGCTGACAAAATGAGGGTTTTTTAAAAAAAAAAATACAATCACAATGGTTTCCTCTCCCGTATTCTCTCATGTCTTCTTTCACATTTATTGCATATCTGGTGCTGCTGTTGTGTTTCACGGTGGACAAAGGTTCTGCCACATTCCAGGCATATAAACAGACAAGCTCCCTCATTGGCACCTTGTGGAGAATCAAATTCCTCATCCATGTGGAGTCTTTGGTGTGAGGTCAGCCCAGAGGTCCATTTAAAGCTCTTCTCACACTTGGGGCATTTGTAAGGCTTCTTATCCATGTGGATCCTCTGGTGCCGACTGACAAGTCTGCAGCTTGTGTGTTAACCGTTTCATCCCTGCAATATAAAACTCACCCATGAGCATAGACTGATTTAGTAGTAGCAGGAGGAGGAGAAGGAGGGGAAAGGCACGAGAAACGCCCACCACCAGTCCCAACAAAATCCATCCAGTAGAGTGGCCTATGTGCCTAGGAGGATGTGGCCAGTTTGGGGGAGTTTAATTTTTGGGAAATGGCTTGTCATGGAACACGACAGCGCAAGCAGAATGGAGCCGTCAACTAGTCAAAAACAAGGCTTGGCCAGCTCCTGTATTTTTACTATGCAGAACTCAGGCCGGCGAGTCTTTCCGAGGCATAAATACGATCCCCCGCTGCATGAATACATGGAAGCTGCTTTGATACCAGTCCATTAGTCTGTCAAGGTCAGTCGTGCCTGCTCTGGCTGGCAGCTGCTCTCCGGGGCCGCGGTCTATCCCTAGTCCTTTTAGAGGGAGAGACTGAACTTGGGGGGTCTTTTGTACGCAAAGCCCCTTGCTCTGCTCCTGAGACACGGCCCCTCCGTCAGAACGCTTACAAGTATGAGGGGCGGGGGGGGGGGGGGGTTCAATCGCCGGCAACCCTCCGGGGGAGTAGAAGTGTCATTACCTTTCGGGGGTAGCTGCGCTGCGATCATTCCAAACGCGCAAGTCAAAAACAAACGCGTGTCTTTTGGGGCCATCTTCCCGATGAACAGAGTTATTGAAGCAGAAGTATTTCTGGGCTGGACGGGGCCTTTAGATGCATTGTTTCTGCTTCAATGCTCTGTTCATCTCTAAGGTGCCGACCTCCACCCCACCCCCCCATAGGCTGGACTCGACTACCCACGGAGAAGTTTGGAGGAGATTGTCTGAGAACGGGCCTGGGAAAGTTGCCAGCTGACGGAGGGGGGGTGAATAAAGGCGGAACCAATTTGGGAGGCTCCCGTGCCTTAACAGCAGCTTAACGTCAAGAAAACGGAGGACCACGGTCTTCGCTGTGCGTAGATGCGCGTTATTACCTGCTAATACTTACAGATCACGTCTCCGTTTGAAGACAGCAGGAGCACGTGCTGATTGAAAAGCTGGCAACCCTGGGTTACAAAGAACGAGTGCCAGAAACCTGCAGAGTCGAAGAAGGTCCTTGACAAACCTCCAAAGCAAATCTTTAAATTCCTGGAGGGAGTTCCCCCACCTGGAAGTACTGATTGGGAAAACGACCCTTTTGACTGGAGTGAATTTAGCTCCAGGAGTGAGGGGGTTAACAGAGAAGGCGTGGGATCCACCCCTGGCTCTATCAACTGGCGTCATCACGGGAGCGACTGAAAAAAACAGGAGGATGGATCAAACGCGGGGCTGCAGTTTGCAGGTTGCTATGCGAAATAAAGATCAGACAAAGAGAAGTGCTGCACGCAGTTTTCATTTCCGGTTCTCATTTGCATGCTGTCAAAATGCGGGGCTGGAGTATTAACATAAATGCAGAATCGAGGAAGCCTCACTGCTTAGTAAGGAATATATTGTTCCCTTGAAAATGTTGCAGCTCCCTCCGGGAGCAGCAGGTGGCTTGTGATTCATCGATGGGAATTCAGTCTCATCCAGAGCTCCTACTTCAGTGTTTTTGGCAATAAATATAGACAACTATCAGGGGCAAGCTACACACCAGCCTAGGCAATCGGAGCCGGTCGTGATTTTTATAAACTCCTGTTGTGTGTGTGCAAACAATATAGATACATAAGTAAAATAAAATAAAGCTTCAAGAGTTGATTCCCAGTCTGACCTTGTTGCAATGTTTACTTTAGCACTGCCTTAAATCCCGCTGTACCAGTGAGGTTTATTGGCCGGTAAGCGTGCCTGGGATTGTAGTTGTGCAGCGCCAGCTATGAATACTTACTCCATACAAGAAATCCTGCCGTGCCCGATGGGGTTGTGTTGTGTTCAAGCTTTTAAACGTCGCAAGGCCTCTGTTTTACTTGGGAGGAAGCATCATTGGCCGCAGTGGAGTTAGCATCCCGGAGAATATTCGGTTGATTTGTAGTCGAAGACTGAATGTGGAAAGAGCAGTTCTTGCCTGCGAGTAGTCCGTGGACGGATGCAAGGGCTTGAGTGGTAGCAGCAGCAGCTACGGCGGATCTGGCGTTTTGGCACAGCGGTAGCGCCAGTGGTGTGTCCAGATTCTGCTCTCTTGCGTTTGCACCCGGGTAAGCGCCGGCCTTTTGCTTCTGGAGCAGGGAACAGAGTCCTGGGAGACCGGAGCCGTCCGCCGGGGGGCGATGTGCGCATCCCCTTTCCCTCCGGTTGCGCCAGCCGGAGCCGATAGCGTTAATTCCTCTGAGCTCAGGGAACAGCCCCCGTAGCCTTTTCACTCTGAACTGCGCTGTCGGGAAGGCAGAGCCGCGGAAAGGAGCTGTCCGGTCCTCGGGTTTGGTTGGGTTTTCACACTGTTAGACCCCGCAAGGGCCTTAAGTTCCACGCTCCGACGGACCAAATACTGGCAAGTTTAACCTCTCCCGTGATTGTCGTTTTCCAGGCAGACGAAGAGGGGGCAGCTGTTTCGAGGACTGCCAAACCTCACAGTCCCGACCCTTGGAAGGGCTTTTGCGCTCCCTGTCTCGCATAATGGGAATACTTGTGGGTAAGTATGGGGTCCGTTGACAGCCCAGCCTTACCCAGCAGCGTTTTTACTATGCCTAACTGTGGGGGTTAAACAGTGTCTGGCTCATTTCCCCAGACTGACACTGGGATAAAAACGGGCGAGGGGAGCTTTTATTCCTGCCTTGTTGTTTAAAGTCCTTTTTTTGTGTAAAAAATATATTGCAGTCTGTCATCTCCTTCTCCAACAAATAGGTAAAACTCTAGGGGGGAGGGGGGAGGCTGCTTCACAACGACTTTGATTTAACAACAGGCTTTCAGGTTTGAGTTACCTGGTGTGGTGCAGTTGCTGGTGTATTGGATTAGGATGTAGGAGACCTGGATTCAAATCCTCATCCCGCTCTGGCCACTTTTTTCATGGCCTTGGGCCAATCACCGTTTCCCAGGCCTAACCTACCTCTCAAGATGCTTGCAAAGATAAAATGGAGAGGAATTATGTTGATGCTTCTCTGAAGGCAGGGTGAGAAAAAAAATATATCTGCAAGATAAACATTGCACTGAAGTGAGGGAAATGTAATACTTGAGTGTCATTGGAGGGCTGATCCTTGAGGTGGCCCTTTTGCAACAAACTTTTAAGACAACTCTGTGACATTAAAGGTCCGTCTGGTCTAGCACTCCAGCAACTGGCACCCAGAGGTACACTGCTTCTGAACATTTTGTTAATAGCTCTTGACAGGCCTTCCATCCATGAATTTGTCTAATCTACTTTTAAAGTCCTCTAAGCAAGTGGCCCTTGGTACCCCCTGCGGCCCTACAATGATGATATGTGTTGTCAGGAAGGATTCTTTGAATGCTCAGGCTAACCTGATCCTATCAGATCTCGGAAGCTGAGCAGGGTTAGCCTTGGCTAGTATTTGGAAAGGTGACCTCCAAGGAACACCAGGGCTACGACACAGAGGCAAACAACCTCTGAAACATCTCTTGGAAGGAGGAGGAGGAGAAGGGTCATTTGGGCTGAACCAGAGAAAAGGACCCCACTGAGTATTTTACTCAAGCAGATGTGGAAAGAACAGGAACCCATGAAGCTGCCTTCTGTGGAGTCAGACCATTGGCCTATCGAGTTCCGTACTGTATAGTCTGACTGGCAGCAGCTGTGCAGGGTCTCAGGCGGAGGGTCTTTCATGTCGCCCAGAGTCCCTTCTTAAACTGGAGATGCTGGAGATTGAACATGGGACTTTTTGCATGCAAAGCAGATGCTCTGCCACTGAGCCACAGTCCCTCTCTAAAGACTGGAATAATTAAAGGAGAGATCCATCCAATGTGCCTTGTCCTTAAGGAAGAGAGAGGAGGTCCTACGACTGATAGAGATGCTGGAGATTGAACATGGGACTTTTTGCATGCAAAGCAGATGCTCTGCCACTGAGCCACAGTCCCTCTCTAAAGACTGGAATAATTAAAGGAGAGATCCATCCAATGTGCCTTGTCCTTAAGGAAGAGAGAGGAGGTCCTACGACTGATATACAACTTAAAAACTGATAAATCACCGGGCCCAGATGGCATACATCTGAGAGTTCTGAAAGTACTCAAATGTGAATTTGTGGATCTCCTGAAAAAAATACGTAATCTTTCATTAAAATCTGCCTCCATTCCTGAGGACTAGAAGGTAGCTAATGTCACTTCCATCTTTAAAAAGTGTTCCAGAGGAAATCTGGGAAATTACAGACCAGTCAGTCTGATGTCGATACC